>NC_081786.1:30825393-31045393 GCF_963082965.1 Carassius carassius | reverse complement strand
ATTGGGCTATATTGCTGTGTTTTGGCTTGATGGAAAGTGTGGATTAAGGACTACAATTTGATGTATCGCAGCAAAACATCTGAGTCTCCTGGCCTGTACAGCCTGGTTAATATTGTGACAATATTTGGGAGCACTGACATTACTGCCTTAATTGGGCTTATTGTAATGATTATTAATAGCTGTCACATTGGGCTATATTGCTGTGTTTGGGCTTGATGGAAAGTGTGGATTAAGGACTACAATTTGGTGTATCGCAGCAAAAAATCTGAGTCTCCTGGCCTGTACAGCCTGGTTAATATTTTGACAATATTTGGGAGCACTGACATTACTGCCTTAATTGGGCTTATTGTAATGATTATTAATAGCTGTCACATTGGGCTATATTGCTGTGTTTGGGCTTGATGGAAAGTGTGGATTAAGGACTACAATTTGATGTATCGCAGCAAAACATCTGAGTCTCCTGGCCTGTACAGCCTGGTTAATATTGTGACAATATTTGGGAGCACTGACATTACTGCCTTAATTGGGCTTATTGTAATGATTATTAATAGCTGTCACATTGGGCTATATTGCTGTGTTTGGGCTTGATGGAAAGTGTGGATTAAGGACTACAATTTGATGTATCACAGCAAAACATCTGAGTCTCCTGGCCTGTACAGCCTGGTTAATATTGTGACAATATTTGGGAGCACTGACATTACTGCCTTAATTGGGCTTATTGTAATGATTATTAATAGCTGTCACATTGGGCTATATTGCTGTGTTTGGGCTTGATGGAAAGTGTGGATTAAGGACTACAATTTGATGTATCACAGCAAAAGATCTGAGTCTCCTGGCCTGTACAGCCTGGTTAATATTGTGACAATATTTGGGAGCACTGACATTACTGCCTTAATTGGGCTTATTGTAATGATTATTAATAGCTGTCACATTGGGCTATATTGCTGTGTTTGGGCTTGATGGAAAGTGTGGATTAAGGACTACAATTTGATGTATCACAGCAAAACATCTGAGTCTCCTGGCCTGTACAGCCTGGTTAATATTGTGACAATATTTGGGAGCACTGACATTACTGCCTTAATTGGGCTTATTGTAATGATTATTAATAGCTGTCACATTGGGCTATATTGCTGTGTTTGGGCTTGATGGAAAGTGTGGATTAAGGACTACAATTTGGTGTATCGCAGCAAAAAATCTGAGTCTCCTGGCCTGTACAGCCTGGTTAATATTTTGACAATATTTGGGAGCACTGACATTACTGCCTTAATTGGGCTTATTGTAATGATTATTAATAGCTGTCACATTGGGCTATATTGCTGTGTTTGGGCTTGATGGAAAGTGTGGATTAAGGACTACAATTTGATGTATCTCAGCAAAACATCTGAGTCTCCTGGCCTGTACAGCCTGGTTAATATTGTGACAGTATTTTGGAGCACTGACATTACTGCCTTAATTGGGCTTATTGTAATGATTATTAATAGCTGTCACATTGGGCTATATTGCTGTGTTTGGGCTTGATGGAAAGTGTGGATTAAGGACTACAATTTGATGTATCACAGCAAAAGATCTGAGTCTCCTGGCCTGTACAGCCTGGTTAATATTGTGACAATATTTGGGAGCACTGACATTACTGCCTTAATTGGGCTTATTGTAATGATTATTAATAGCTGTCATATTGGGCTATATTGTTGTGTTTGGGCTTGATGGAAAGTGTGGATTAAGGGCTAAAATGTGGTGTATCACAGCTGAAAATCTGAGCCTCCTATAGGCTCAAGATCACGTAAGGGATCAAGTAGGCCTTGTCGAGGTCATTCAGAGCTTTGTTGTGGACCTATTCTCACCAAAATCGTTGTAAATGAGCCAAATCTTAAGCTATTTTCACATATTTAGTATCAAATTAAAGCTTAATATTTGCAGTTTACAAATATGTGCATGATTTTACTGTGTCTTGTACAGACAGTGAAAGAGGAGATTTAAAGTGGACCCTGTATGAGGGCCTTTTTCAGAGCGGCAGCTGTTTTGGTTCAGATGCCTTTACGGATTTATTTATTGTTCAATAAAACAATATTCAATCAGAATGTGTATCACATTGTTGGAAAGCTTGTGTTGTGCAGTTTCACTCTAGCCCAACCTCAGTGTTGTGCGTTGTTCGCAGGCCGAGAGATCAGAGGTCAAGTAGGCCTTGTCGAGGTCATTCAGAGCTGAGTTGTGGACCTATTCTCACCAAAATCATTGTAAATGAGCCAAATCTTAAGCTATTATCACATATTTAGTATCAAATTAAAGCTTAACATTTGCAGTTTACAAATATGTGCATGTATTTACTGTGTCTTGTACAGAGAGTGAAAGAGGAGATTTAAAGTGGAGCCTGTATGAGGGCCTTGGCAGAGCGGCAGCTGTTTGGTTCAGATGCTTGTATGGATTTATTTATTGTTCATTAAAACAATATTCAATCAGAATGTGTATCACATCGTTGGAAAGCTCGTGTTGTGCAGTTTCACTCTAGCCCAACCTCAGTGTTGTGCGTTGTTCGCAGGCCGAGAGATCAGAGGTCAAGTAGGCCTTGTCGAGGTCATTCAGAGCTTTGTTGTGGACCTATTCTCACCAAAATCGTTGTAAATGAGCCAAATCTTAAGCTATTTTCACATATTTAGTATCAAATTAAAGCTTAATATTTGCAGTTTACAAATATGTGCATGATTTTACTGTGTCTTGTACAGACAGTGAAAGAGGAGATTTAAAGTGGACCCTGTATGAGGGCCTTTTTCAGAGCGGCAGCTGTTTTGGTTCAGATGCCTTTACGGATTTATTTATTGTTCAATAAAACAATATTCAATCAGAATGTGTATCACATCGTTGGAAAGCTTGTGTTGTGCAGTTTCACTCTAGCCCAACCTCTGTGTTGTGCGTTGTTCGCAGGCCGAGAGATCAGAGGTCAAGTAGGCCTTGTCGAGGTCATTCAGAGCTTTGTTGTAGACCTATTCTCACCAAAATCGTTGTAAATGAGCCAAATCTTAAGCTATTTTCACATATTTAGTATCAAATTAAAGCTTAATATTTGCAGTTTACAAATATGTGCATGATTTTACTGTGTCTTGTACAGACAGTGAAAGAGGAGATTTAAAGTGGACCCTGTATGAGGGCCTTTTTCAGAGCGGCAGCTGTTTTGGTTCAGATGCCTTTACGGATTTATTTATTGTTCAATAAAACAATATTCAATCAGAATGTGTATCACATTGTTGGAAAGCTTGTGTTGTGCAGTTTCACTCTAGCCCAACCTCAGTGTTGTGCGTTGTTCGCAGGCCGAGAGATCAGAGGTCAAGTAGGCCTTGTCGAGGTCATTCAGAGCTGAGTTGTGGACCTATTCTCACCAAAATCATTGTAAATGAGCCAAATCTTAAGCTATTATCACATATTTAGTATCAAATTAAAGCTTAACATTTGCAGTTTACAAATATGTGCATGTATTTACTGTGTCTTGTACAGAGAGTGAAAGAGGAGATTTAAAGTGGAGCCTGTATGAGGGCCTTGGCAGAGCGGCAGCTGTTTGGTTCAGATGCTTGTATGGATTTATTTATTGTTCATTAAAACAATATTCAATCAGAATGTGTATCACATCGTTGGAAAGCTCGTGTTGTGCAGTTTCACTCTAGCCCAACCTCAGTGTTGTGCGTTGTTCGCAGGCCGAGAGATCAGAGGTCAAGTAGGCCTTGTCGAGGTCATTCAGAGCTTTGTTGTGGACCTATTCTCACCAAAATCGTTGTAAATGAGCCAAATCTTAAGCTATTTTCACATATTTAGTATCAAATTAAAGCTTAATATTTGCAGTTTACAAATATGTGCATGATTTTACTGTGTCTTGTACAGACAGTGAAAGAGGAGATTTAAAGTGGACCCTGTATGAGGGCCTTTTTCAGAGCGGCAGCTGTTTTGGTTCAGATGCCTTTACGGATTTATTTATTGTTCAATAAAACAATATTCAATCAGAATGTGTATCACATCGTTGGAAAGCTTGTGTTGTGCAGTTTCACTCTAGCCCAACCTCTGTGTTGTGCGTTGTTCGCAGGCCGAGAGATCAGAGGTCAAGTAGGCCTTGTCGAGGTCATTCAGAGCTTTGTTGTAGACCTATTCTCACCAAAATCGTTGTAAATGAGCCAAATCTTAAGCTATTTTCACATATTTAGTATCAAATTAAAGCTTAATATTTGCAGTTTACAAATATGTGCATGATTTTACTGTGTCTTGTACAGAGAGTGAAAGAGGAGATTTAAAGTGGACCCTGTATGAGGGCCTTTTTCAGAGCGGCAGCTGTTTTGGTTCAGATGCTTGTATGGATTTATTTATTGTTCAATAAAACAATATTGAATCAGAATGTGTATCACATCGTTGGAAAGCTCGTGTTGTGCAGTTTCACTCTAGCCCAACCTCAGTGTTGTGCGTTGTTCGCAGGCCGAGAGATCAGAGGTCAAGTAGGCCTTGTCGAGGTCATTCAGAGCTTTGTTGTGGACCTATTCTCACCAAAATAGTTGTAAATGAGCCAAATCTTAAGCTATTTTCACATATTTAGTATCAAATTAAAGCTTAATATTTGCAGTTTACAAATATGTGCATGATTTTACTGTGTCTTGTACAGACAGTGAAAGAGGAGATTTAAAGTGGAGCCTGTATGAGGGCCTTGGCAGAGCGGCAGCTGTTTTGGTTCAGATGCTTGTATGGATTTATTTATTGTTCAATAAAACAATATTCAATCAGAATGTGTATACCATCGTTGGAAAGCTCGTGTTGTGCAGTTTCACTCTAGCCCAACCTCAGTGTTGTGCGTTGTTCGCAGGCCGAGAGATCAGAGGTCAAGTAGGCCTTGTCGAGGGCATTCAGAGCTTTGTTGTAGACCTATTCTCACCAAAATCGTTGTAAATGAGCCAAATCTTAAGCTATTTTCACATATTTAGTATCAAATTAAAGCTTAATATTTGCAGTTTACAAATATGTGCATGATTTTACTGTGTCTTGTACAGACAGTGAAAGAGGAGATTTAAAGTGGAGCCTGTATGAGGGCCTTGGCAGAGCGGCAGCTGTTTGGTTCAGATGCTTGTACGGATTTATTTATTGTTCATTAAAACAATATTCAATCAGAATGTGTATCACATCGTTGGAAAGCTCGTGTTGTGCAGTTTCACTCTAGCCCAACCTCAGTGTTGTGCGTTGTTCGCAGGCCGAGAGATCAGAGGTCAAGTAGGCCTTGTCGAGGTCATTCAGAGCTTTGTTGTAGACCTATTCTCACCAAAATCGTTGTAAATGAGCCAAATCTTAAGCTATTTTCACATATTTAGTATCAAATTAAAGCTTAATATTTGCAGTTTACAAATATGTGCATGATTTTACTGTGTCTTGTACAGAGAGTGAAAGAGGAGATTTAAAGTGGACCCTGTATGAGGGCCTTTTTCAGAGCGGCAGCTGTTTTGGTTCAGATGCTTGTATGGATTTATTTATTGTTCAATAAAACAATATTCAATCAGAATGTGTATACCATCGTTGGAAAGCTCGTGTTGTGCAGTTTCACTCTAGCCCAACCTCAGTGTTGTGCGTTTTTCGAAGGCCGAGAGATCAGAGGTCAAGTAGGCCTTGTCGAGGTCATTCAGAGCTTTGTTGTGGACCTATTCTCACCAAAATCGTTGTAAATGAGCCAAATCTTAAGCTATTTTCACATATTTAGTATCAAATTAAAGCTTAATATTTGCAGTTTACAAATATGTGCATGCTTTTACTGTGTCTTGTACAGACAGTGAAAGAGGAGATTTAAAGTAGAGCCTGTATGAGGGCCTTTTTCAGAGCGGCAGCTGTTTTGGTTCAGATGCTTGTATGGATTTATTTATTGTTCAATAAAACAATATTCAATCAGAATGTGTATCACATCGTTGGAAAGCTCGTGTTGTGCAGTTTCACTCTAGCCCAACCTCAGTGTTGTGCGTTAATCGCAGGCCGAGAGATCAGAGGTCAAGTAGGCCTTGTCGAGGTCATTCAGAGCTTTGTTGTAGACCTATTCTCACCAAAATCGTTGTAAATGAGCCAAATCTTAAGCTATTATCACATATTTAGTATCAAATTAAAGCTTAATATTTGCAGTTTACAAATATGTGCATGATTTTACTGTGTCTTGTACAGACACTGAAAGAGGAGATTTAAAGTGGAGCCTGTATGAGGGCCTTGGCAGAGCGGCAGCTGTTTTGGTTCAGATGCCTTTACGGATTTATTTATTGTTCATTAAAACAATATTCAATCAGAATATGTATCACATCGTTGGAAAGCTCGTGTTGTGCAGTTTCACTCTAGCCCAACCTCAGTGTTGTGCGTTGTTCGCAGGCCGAGAGATCAGAGGTCAAGTAGGCCTTGTCGAGGTCATTCAGAGCTTTGTTGTGGACCTATTCTCACCAAAATCGTTGTAAATGAGCCAAATCTTAAGCTATTTTCACATATTTAGTATCAAATTAAAGCTTAATATTTGCAGTTTACAAATATGTGCATGCTTTTACTGTGTCTTGTACAGACAGTGAAAGAGGAGATTTAAAGTGGAGCCTGTTTGAGGGCCTTGGCAGAGCGGCAGCTATTTGGTTCAGATGCTTGTATGGATTTATTTATTGTTCATTAAAACAATATTCAATCAGAATGTGTATCACATCGTTGGAAAGCTCGTGTTGTGCAGTTTCACTCTAGCCCAACCTCTGTGTTGTGCGTTGTTCGCAGGCCGAGAGATCAGAGGTCAAGTAGGCCTTGTCGAGGTCATTCAGAGCTTTGTTGTAGACCTATTCTCACCAAAATCGTTGTAAATGAGCCAAATCTTAAGCTATTTTCACATATTTAGTATCAAATTAAAGCTTAATATTTGCAGTTTACAAATATGTGCATGATTTTACTGTGTCTTGTACAGACAGTGAAAGAGGAGATTTAAAGTGGACCCTGTATGAGGGCCTTTTTCAGAGCGGCAGCTGTTTTGGTTCAGATGCCTTTACGGATTTATTTATTGTTCAATAAAACAATATTCAATCAGAATGTGTATCACATTGTTGGAAAGCTTGTGTTGTGCAGTTTCACTCTAGCCCAACCTCAGTGTTGTGCGTTGTTCGCAGGCCGAGAGATCAGAGGTCAAGTAGGCCTTGTCGAGGTCATTCAGAGCTGAGTTGTGGACCTATTCTCACCAAAATCATTGTAAATGAGCCAAATCTTAAGCTATTATCACATATTTAGTATCAAATTAAAGCTTAACATTTGCAGTTTACAAATATGTGCATGTATTTACTGTGTCTTGTACAGAGAGTGAAAGAGGAGATTTAAAGTGGAGCCTGTATGAGGGCCTTGGCAGAGCGGCAGCTGTTTGGTTCAGATGCTTGTATGGATTTATTTATTGTTCATTAAAACAATATTCAATCAGAATGTGTATCACATCGTTGGAAAGCTCGTGTTGTGCAGTTTCACTCTAGCCCAACCTCAGTGTTGTGCGTTGTTCGCAGGCCGAGAGATCAGAGGTCAAGTAGGCCTTGTCGAGGTCATTCAGAGCTTTGTTGTGGACCTATTCTCACCAAAATCGTTGTAAATGAGCCAAATCTTAAGCTATTTTCACATATTTAGTATCAAATTAAAGCTTAATATTTGCAGTTTACAAATATGTGCATGATTTTACTGTGTCTTGTACAGACAGTGAAAGAGGAGATTTAAAGTGGACCCTGTATGAGGGCCTTTTTCAGAGCGGCAGCTGTTTTGGTTCAGATGCCTTTACGGATTTATTTATTGTTCAATAAAACAATATTCAATCAGAATGTGTATCACATCGTTGGAAAGCTTGTGTTGTGCAGTTTCACTCTAGCCCAACCTCTGTGTTGTGCGTTGTTCGCAGGCCGAGAGATCAGAGGTCAAGTAGGCCTTGTCGAGGTCATTCAGAGCTTTGTTGTAGACCTATTCTCACCAAAATCGTTGTAAATGAGCCAAATCTTAAGCTATTTTCACATATTTAGTATCAAATTAAAGCTTAATATTTGCAGTTTACAAATATGTGCATGATTTTACTGTGTCTTGTACAGAGAGTGAAAGAGGAGATTTAAAGTGGACCCTGTATGAGGGCCTTTTTCAGAGCGGCAGCTGTTTTGGTTCAGATGCTTGTATGGATTTATTTATTGTTCAATAAAACAATATTGAATCAGAATGTGTATCACATCGTTGGAAAGCTCGTGTTGTGCAGTTTCACTCTAGCCCAACCTCAGTGTTGTGCGTTGTTCGCAGGCCGAGAGATCAGAGGTCAAGTAGGCCTTGTCGAGGTCATTCAGAGCTTTGTTGTGGACCTATTCTCACCAAAATAGTTGTAAATGAGCCAAATCTTAAGCTATTTTCACATATTTAGTATCAAATTAAAGCTTAATATTTGCAGTTTACAAATATGCGCATGATTTTACTGTGTCTTGTACAGACAGTGAAAGAGGAGATTTAAAGTGGAGCCTGTATGAGGGCCTTGGCAGAGCGGCAGCTGTTTTGGTTCAGATGCTTGTATGGATTTATTTATTGTTCAATAAAACAATATTCAATCAGAATGTGTATACCATCGTTGGAAAGCTCGTGTTGTGCAGTTTCACTCTAGCCCAACCTCAGTGTTGTGCGTTGTTCGCAGGCCGAGAGATCAGAGGTCAAGTAGGCCTTGTCGAGGGCATTCAGAGCTTTGTTGTAGACCTATTCTCACCAAAATCGTTGTAAATGAGCCAAATCTTAAGCTATTTTCACATATTTAGTATCAAATTAAAGCTTAATATTTGCAGTTTACAAATATGTGCATGATTTTACTGTGTCTTGTACAGACAGTGAAAGAGGAGATTTAAAGTGGAGCCTGTATGAGGGCCTTGGCAGAGCGGCAGCTGTTTGGTTCAGATGCTTGTACGGATTTATTTATTGTTCATTAAAACAATATTCAATCAGAATGTGTATCACATCGTTGGAAAGCTCGTGTTGTGCAGTTTCACTCTAGCCCAACCTCAGTGTTGTGCGTTGTTCGCAGGCCGAGAGATCAGAGGTCAAGTAGGCCTTGTCGAGGTCATTCAGAGCTTTGTTGTAGACCTATTCTCACCAAAATCGTTGTAAATGAGCCAAATCTTAAGCTATTTTCACATATTTAGTATCAAATTAAAGCTTAATATTTGCAGTTTACAAATATGTGCATGATTTTACTGTGTCTTGTACAGAGAGTGAAAGAGGAGATTTAAAGTGGACCCTGTATGAGGGCCTTTTTCAGAGCGGCAGCTGTTTTGGTTCAGATGCTTGTATGGATTTATTTATTGTTCAATAAAACAATATTCAATCAGAATGTGTATACCATCGTTGGAAAGCTCGTGTTGTGCAGTTTCACTCTAGCCCAACCTCAGTGTTGTGCGTTTTTCGAAGGCCGAGAGATCAGAGGTCAAGTAGGCCTTGTCGAGGTCATTCAGAGCTTTGTTGTGGACCTATTCTCACCAAAATCGTTGTAAATGAGCCAAATCTTAAGCTATTTTCACATATTTAGTATCAAATTAAAGCTTAATATTTGCAGTTTACAAATATGTGCATGCTTTTACTGTGTCTTGTACAGACAGTGAAAGAGGAGATTTAAAGTAGAGCCTGTATGAGGGCCTTTTTCAGAGCGGCAGCTGTTTTGGTTCAGATGCTTGTATGGATTTATTTATTGTTCAATAAAACAATATTCAATCAGAATGTGTATCACATCGTTGGAAAGCTCGTGTTGTGCAGTTTCACTCTAGCCCAACCTCAGTGTTGTGCGTTAATCGCAGGCCGAGAGATCAGAGGTCAAGTAGGCCTTGTCGAGGTCATTCAGAGCTTTGTTGTAGACCTATTCTCACCAAAATCGTTGTAAATGAGCCAAATCTTAAGCTATTATCACATATTTAGTATCAAATTAAAGCTTAATATTTGCAGTTTACAAATATGTGCATGATTTTACTGTGTCTTGTACAGACACTGAAAGAGGAGATTTAAAGTGGAGCCTGTATGAGGGCCTTGGCAGAGCGGCAGCTGTTTTGGTTCAGATGCCTTTACGGATTTATTTATTGTTCATTAAAACAATATTCAATCAGAATATGTATCACATCGTTGGAAAGCTCGTGTTGTGCAGTTTCACTCTAGCCCAACCTCAGTGTTGTGCGTTGTTCGCAGGCCGAGAGATCAGAGGTCAAGTAGGCCTTGTCGAGGTCATTCAGAGCTTTGTTGTGGACCTATTCTCACCAAAATCGTTGTAAATGAGCCAAATCTTAAGCTATTTTCACATATTTAGTATCAAATTAAAGCTTAATATTTGCAGTTTACAAATATGTGCATGCTTTTACTGTGTCTTGTACAGACAGTGAAAGAGGAGATTTAAAGTGGAGCCTGTTTGAGGGCCTTGGCAGAGCGGCAGCTATTTGGTTCAGATGCTTGTATGGATTTATTTATTGTTCATTAAAACAATATTCAATCAGAATGTGTATCACATCGTTGGAAAGCTCGTGTTGTGCAGTTTCACTCTAGCCCAACCTCAGTGTTGTGCGTTGTTCGCAGGCCGAGAGATCAGAGGTCAAGTAGGCCTTGTCGAGGTCATTCAGAGCTTTGTTGTAGACCTATTCTCACCAAAATCGTTGTAAATGAGCCAAATCTTAAGCTATTTTCACATATTTAGTATCAAATTAAAGCTTAATATTTGCAGTTTACAAATATGTGCATGATTTTACTGTGTCTTGTACAGAGAGTGAAAGAGGAGATTTAAAGTGGACCCTGTATGAGGGCCTTTTTCAGAGCGGCAGCTGTTTTGGTTCAGATGCTTGTATGGATTTATTTATTGTTCAATAAAACAATATTCAATCAGAATGTGTATACCATCGTTGGAAAGCTCGTGTTGTGCAGTTTCACTCTAGCCCAACCTCAGTGTTGTGCGTTGTTCGCAGGCCGAGAGATCAGAGGTCAAGTAGGCCTTGTCGAGGTCATTCAGAGCTTTGTTGTAGACCTATTCTCACCAAAATCGTTGTAAATGAGCCAAATCTTAAGCTATTTTCACATATTTAGTATCAAATTAAAGCTTAATATTTGCAGTTTACAAATATGTGCATGATTTTACTGTGTCTTGTACAGAGAGTGAAAGAGGAGATTTAAAGTGGACCCTGTATGAGGGCCTTTTTCAGAGCGGCAGCTGTTTTGGTTCAGATGCTTGTATGGATTTATTTATTGTTCATTAAAACAATATTGAATCAGAATGTGTATACCATCGTTGGAAAGCTTGTGTTGTGCAGTTTCACTCTAGCCCAACCTCAGTGTTGTGCGTTGTTCGCAGGCCGAGAGATCAGAGGTCAAGTAGGCCTTGTCGAGGTCATTCAGAGCTTTGTTGTAGACCTATTCTCACCAAAATCGTTGTAAATGAGCCAAATCTTAAGCTATTATCACATATTTAGTATCAAATTAAAGCTTAATATTTGCAGTTTACAAATATGTGCATGATTTTACTGTGTCTTGTACAGACACTGAAAGAGGAGATTTAAAGTGGAGCCTGTATGAGGGCCTTGGCAGAGCGGCAGCTGTTTTGGTTCAGATGCCTTTACGGATTTATTTATTGTTCATTAAAACAATATTCAATCAGAATGTGTATCACATCGTTGGAAAGCTCGTGTTGTGCAGTTTCACTCTAGCCCAACCTCAGTGTTGTGCGTTGTTCGCAGGCCGAGAGATCAGAGGTCAAGTAGGCCTTGTCGAGGTCATTCAGAGCTTTGTTGTGGACCTATTCTCACCAAAATCATTGTAAATGAGCCAAATCTTAAGCTATTTTCACATATTTAGTATCAAATTAAAGCTTAATATTTGCAGTTTACAAATATGTGCATGCTTTTACTGTGTCTTGTACAGACAGTGAAAGAGGAGATTTAAAGTGGACCCTGTATGAGGGCCTTTTTCAGAGCGGCAGCTGTTTTGGTTCAGATGCCTTTACGGATTTATTTATTGTTCATTAAAACAATATTCAATCAGAATGTGTATCACATCGTTGGAAAGCTCGTGTTGTGCAGTTTCACTCTAGCCCAACCTCAGTGTTGTGCGTTGTTCGCAGGCCGAGAGATCAGAGGTCAAGTAGGCCTTGTCGAGGTCATTCAGAGCTTTGTTGTGGACCTATTCTCACCAAAATCATTGTAAATGAGCCAAATCTTAAGCTATTTTCACATATTTAGTATCAAATTAAAGCTTAATATTTGCAGTTTACAAATATGTGCATGCTTTTACTGTGTCTTGTACAGACAGTGAAAGAGGAGATTTAAAGTGGACCCTGTATGAGGGCCTTTTTCAGAGCGGCAGCTGTTTTGGTTCAGATGCCTTTACGGATTTATTTATTGTTCATTAAAACAATATTCAATCAGAATGTGTATACCATCGTTGGAAAGCTCGTGTTGTGCAGTTTCACTCTAGCCCAACCTCAGTGTTTTGCGGTGTTCGCAGGCCGAGAGATCAGAGGTCAAGTTGGCCTTGTCGAGGTCATTCAGAGCTTAGTTGTGGACCTATTCTCACCAAAATCGTTGTAAATGAGCCAACCCAGCTAGCAGGGAACATTCTCAGAACTTTGACTAACATTCCGTAAAAGATTTTTAAATGTTTGAAAGAAAACATTTTACTGTAATGTTTAAAAAATGTTCTAAGAATGTTTATAATTTAAAAAAATGTTCCTATAACGTTTAGTGTAAACAAAGATAAAACATTCTTCCTGCAACATTTTGAGGATGTTTTGAGGATGTTGTTGAGGTAACATATTATAAAATGATCTGAAAAACACATTAGCACAATGTTTCAAGAAAACAAATGAATAACATTCTCTCAGCCATATTAGTAGAACGTTCTAAGAACATCATTAAGGCTTGAGGTGATGAAATGTTTTGTTTAAAACATTCTTTTAATGTGACGGTCTAACAAAGATAGAACATTTTATCCAAAACATTTTGAGGAAGTTTTGAGGATGTCGCTGAGTTAACAGATTATAAAATGTTCTCAAAAACACACTGGCACAATGTTTCAAGACAACAAATGAAGAACATTCTCTCAGCCACATTAGTGGAACGTTATAAGAACATCATTGAGGCTTGAGGTGATGAAAAGTTTTTTTAAAACATTCTTTTAATGTTAAGGTCTAACAAAGATAGAACATTTTATCCGCAACATTTTGAGGATGTTGTTGAGGTAACAGATTATAAAATGTTCTCAGAAACACATTGGGACAATGTTTCAAGACAACAAATGAAGAACATTCTCTCAGCCACATTAGTAGAACATTATAAGAACATCATTGAGGCTTGAGGTCATGAAATGTTTTGTTTAAAATGTTCTTCTAATGTGACGGTTTAACAAAGATAGAACATTTTATCCGTAACATTTTGAGGATGTTTTGTGGATGTCGCTGAGGTAACAAATTATAAAATGTTCTCAAAAACACATTGGCACAATGTTTCAAGATAACAAATGAAGAACATTCCCTCAGCCACATTAGCAGAACGTTATAAGAACATCATAGATGCTTGAAGTGATCAAATGTTTTGTTTAAAACATTCTTCTAATGTGACGGTCTAACCTATATAGAACATTTTATCCGCAACATTTTGAGGATGTTGTTGAGGTAACAGATTAAATATGTTCTCAATAACACATTTTAACAATGTTTCAAGGTAACAAATGAAGAACATTCTCTCAGCCACATTAGTAGAACGTTAAAAGAACATCACTGAGACTTGAGGTGATCAAATGTTTTGTTTAAAAAGTTTTTCTAATGTGACTGTCTAACAAAGATAGAACATTTTATCTGCAACATTTTGAGGATGTTGTTGAGGTAACAGATTATAAAATGTTGTCAATAAAACATTGTGACAATGTTTCAAGATAAAAAAAGGAAGAACATTCTCTCAGCCACATTAGTAGAACGTTATACGAACACTGAGGCTCGAGGTGATGAAATGTTTTAATAAAACATTCTTCTAATGTGATGGTTTAACAAACATAGAACATTTTATCCACAACATTTTGAGGATGTTTTGTAGATGTTGTTGAGGTAACAGATTATAACATGTTCTCAAAAACACATTTTGACAATGTTTCAAGATAACAAATGAAGAACATTTTATCCACAACATTTTGAGGATATTTTGAGGATTTTAAAGATGTTTTGAGAATGTTGTTGAGATAACAGATTATATAATGTTCTCAATAAAACACTGGCATGAGGTTTCAAGATAACAAAGGAAGAACATTCTCTCAGCCCAACCCTATCTCACGGCGGATTCGTACTAATTCGTACGAATTAACCAAGTGGCTAAATCGTAAGATATCGTAAGAGCTGGGTCGTATGAATTTGTACGATTTGTTCATTGCATTTAATAAAAGCCCATCAAGATGAATTAGTACTAATTCGCACGATTTAATGTATTGGTTAAATCGTGCTATATCGTACGATTTGTTTTTCACGTTCAATTAGCGTGTCCCAGTCTCACGGCAGTTCGTAATTTGGTCACGTAATTTAATCTATTGATTCGGTGGCAGGAACATGTTTATTTCGTTATTTTCGTGATAGCAGCACGTTTTTTTTAACTAATGCATTTCAATTGGATGCATCTTTCGTGCAACAGCACGATACTTTCTGATTAATTAATTTATTATTATTTTTCCACAGGACAACAGAAGAAACTCACAAAAACTTTTTTTTTAAAATCGGAGCTTAACTTACTGTAACAAAACTGGGCAACATACTGTATTGCTGGTGACAAAAACACATATTCAAACACATATATTAAAATTACAGAATTCAAAATCAAGTCCTTGACACAACGCATTTCACATTTAGTAACAATATAGTTTAAATAAAAAGAACCAAAAAAGAAATAAATAAATACAAGATCTTTGTTTTTTTTTGTTTTTTTACTTTAGACTCTAAAGTTAAAAGTTTTTATTAAGGTTATTGTAAAGGCTGATTAAAAATGTGATATCCATACTGTCGCTGATGAGCCGCTGATCACTGTCAGATTCTGTGATATGAATGTCCGCGTTCGATTGTGGCTAATGGGCTTAGAATGAGCCCCGCTCGGCCCGTGTTCTGGCTTACTGTAATATTTCACCTGTAATAAGACCTAAATAATATAATTAAAATAAAGAAATGAACGAATGAATACAATGATAACATCTAAATAAATGTTGATAATTGTAGCTTTATAGTTTTAAAAATATCAATAAACAGCAAAACAACCCAGCTTCGAAATAATAACCGAAAAAGACCTAAATAATAATAATACATAATTAATATACAGCGCAGCCACTCCCACCACGCGCATCACGCGCTGTGCGTCCATCCATTACTCCCAAAGCGCCAAAAACTGAAGCACGGTCAAGCGCCTCTAGCATCACTGACATGAGATGTTTATCGCTATGAAATCACGTTCAAGAAGTCTCATTCAGCACACATCGCGATACTTGCCATCAGTTTACAAGAGCCACAGATTGGGTGAGTAGTAATAAATATGCTCTTTTAATGCCTGTTATAAAATTTATTCTGTCTTTATTTATTAATGTTTACTCTCTGTATTATATCAGTCATCCGAGGCTATCTTTGAGTTTCATTGCGTTTAACTTAATGAACACAGCTGCTAACTGGGGTGATTAAACTATCTGTCTTGTGACGTGCCACAGCCCTGGGATCCGTTTTATATCCATTTCAGGTTCAAAGATGTAAGTTGTATTTGTAGTAAAATCATGGTAACCATGACACGTACAATAGGTAAAACCCAGTAAACAGGACATTTACCATGTTTTTTTACCACAGTAACTTTAGTTTTACTATGGTATAGTAATAGCACAATAATCACCAAAATAACCATGGTTGTACCACTGTAATGGTAGTGTTTTAATGTGCTTTTATATGACATATTTCACAGTAATCACATTTACTGTACCATGCTTGTAATAACCTTTTTAATGTAAATCCAAAAAAAACTTTTTCCCACCTTGCAGTTCATTCATATTAGTTTATATCTTTAATATTTTGTATTTATTTTTTAGCTGAAAAGACATAAAGGAAGCAGTCACCCCAGTCGTGTTTGTGGAGAGGTATTCCTTCAGAAATGGAGAAGACAGAAAGCTGCAGAGGCAGGTTGGTCTGTGACTGTGATAGTTTGTCCCTCTTATCAAACATTCCTGCTGTTATCATTTGCACAGCATCTGTTGTTTCTTAAACTGTTGTACGGTCCAAATACCCACACTTGCCATCTTTGCACATTTCCTTTATTTGGCCCAAGTGAGCATGAAGATCACAAGTGTGTGTCGATCTTAACATGACAAAGTTAGTTTCAACTTTGCATTTTTAAATAAACTTCTAAATGTCTTTTCAATAGTCCCTATTAAAGATGACAATTTAATTTGTGGTGCTTCTAATTAAGTGATAAAAAGCAGTTGCAAATGACGTAAAAAATTAATATACTTTTCTGTGCACCAAGAAAACATGCAACACTTTGTTTTACTACCAAATTATTCTCAATATCTAATTATTATTATTAATATTTCACATACATTGGAAAGGTTTGCGTGACCTCTTGTGAGATCTCTGCAAAAAGTCTCACGATTAATTCCAAAACATGATGCATGATGGGATACACTAAGCGTTGTATAGCGCTCCGGAGCAGTATTGGAGAGGTTTAGTGTGTGTTAAGGACATTGCGCTTTGGCATTATTAAGAACGGGGACAGTCTTGTGCATGCACTGTCACGTACACACATTCTCAAGTGACTAATACCTCAAGTGTGGGTATCTGGACAGGGTCAAAGTCTTAAAAATGAACCCTAAACACAGTCGCACATCACAGTCTTAATAATTCAGTAATTCAATTTAACACTTTTATGATATTGTACAAGCCCCTGGACAATCTCATCTGACACTATCACAATATTGGAAAATCAGTTGCCCCACACAGTCAGAAAGTTTATATTGTTCATTGGCTTCTCATTAAATTATTTCAAATAAGCCCCATCAGTTCATATTCACCCTATACGTGATCTCCACGAGTAGAAATGCTAGTTTAATGTGTCACGTGATATATATTACATCTTTGATTAATTTGTCAGAACCAGATCATTTACAGTAATGATAACAGTCCCATCAGCAGTGTTGGGAAGGTTACTTTGGAAATGTAATAGATTACAGATTACAAGTTACCCTGTTTAAAATGTAATAGTAGTGTAACTTTTTCAATTACTTTATTAAAGTAATGTAACTAATTACTTTTGAGTACTTTTTGATTACTTTCTAAATTTGTGAAAATTAAAGAATAATAAATAAAAGCATATACATCAACTTAAATACAGATATCTAATAAGCATGTGACGTATTCTGTGTAATAAACTCCTGAAACATTGGTGTTTTTTTAAACTGCTGTCTCTGTATATGATGATAGTTTTCTCAAAATAAGTAAAATGCACATGAAGTGACACAGAGCAGTTCTAGAAATTATGTTTATGTGCTCGTGTACTCCTATATTGAGGCAGCAGAGGTTGAAAACACTGCGAGCTTCAGTAGGCCTATGTGTAGTAAATTAAACCATGTCTTTGCCATTAATTTACAGGAGGGGCAGACTGGGAAAAAAATTCAGACTGGAAAATTCAAACTCATACAAACAAATTCATGGACAAAACTATTTTTTTGTATGGACCTGACATAAAAAAGGTTTAAATCTTTAATTTGGGGACATGCAAAATAATTAAAAGTTCTCTCCTGAACTGCACCTTCACTTCCATTTTTCTCTTCAGTCTCTTTATTTTGCCCTGTTATCCATCTCTCTCATGACTTTAATACTCAAGATTGAACAAAACTATACTCTACAATACAATACTCTACAATACAATATCTTTATAGAAAAATCATAATACTGTACACGAGTCATGTTTTTCCCTTACAAAAAATTAACCATGCTTTTATTAGCCTATATAAAAGTAAAATAACCTTGGTTTTTTTTGCAAATGGATTTGTATTTATTTTTAAATAAATACATTTGTAAAATAATTTTACATTTTTGGTTATCACAGTAAAACAATAGTAGGCTAACCATTTTCTCTGGATTTATAGTTAAATATTAAAATGTAAATTTTCGTAAGGGTTGTGTTGTTGTCTGTCGTAGCTCCCCCTAAACCTATTAAAAAAATCTGATTTTTTTTTCAGCTAAATTACTACTGTAACATTACAACAGATAATAATGATGTCCTTTAAATAGTATTTTGAGTGATGACTGATGAGCAACGTGCTGCTGCTTGATTAAATAAATAAAAAAACAAAGACAAAAAGCATCTTTACAGATGAAACTGACCTGAAACCCTGAACAGTAGTTCTGCTTCTCTGCTCCAGCAGTCCACTCTATTCTCTCTCTCTCTCTCTCTCTCTCTCTCTCTCTCTCTCTCGCATTGATTACTTTGAGTCTGATCTCTCTCTCTCTCTCGCATTGATTACTCGGAGTCTGATCCAAACCGTTTTGCGGAGGCGCGGAGAGCGCGCGAGTCATGACTTATTAGAGATTTAATTATCAAATGGCGGATTCGCAAATGATCGCTTTATTACATTCGGCAGGCAATTATACAATAATGAAATTAAATAGTGGGGCAAAATCGTCTGCCAGGCCACCGGGAATTGTCCCGTTTCTCCCGGTGTCCAGTCCGCGCCTGATTTCCACAGACACACAGAATGTGGAAGTCATATATTGCATTTTTGGGGCTTTATATTCACAGACACTAGTCCATGTCATGTTTTGATTCAAGTGTACTGACCTACTTTTGATTTAGTCATCCAAAATGTGGCATATTCCGTCCGCGTTAGGCATTTCGTTTTTATGACTGGATTCTACGAACCAGACTGTGTTTCCGCATCCCGGAAATTATTAGGGCGGTATGTCTCAGAATAGTCAGTGCAATTTGGGAAAGATATCAGTTAAATCTTTATGTGGATGTGTGTAAATATTCAAATGTAATCCCCTTTGTAATCGTAAAAAATTTCATAAGTAACTGTAATTTAATTACTCATTTTTTCTTAGTAACTGTAACTAATTACAGTTACAATAATTTTGAAATTAAATTACGTAACGCCGTTACATGTAACTAGTTACTCCCCAACACTGCCCATTAGCATGATTTAATTTTTAAACCAACTCATATGAATATAGCCTGCTATTAATGACTTGCTTTTAATAATGGATGCATTTAACATTTAATCATACAGCATCTTTGCAGAGGATGCTTTTATGGTCTAAAAAAATAAGTAATGTATAAGTTAAAGTATATAGTAATGTATAAGTTGCATGTAATGAAATAATATTTCATTCAATCTGTCTTACAGGATTGTTTGCAGATAATGCTGTTCTTCTTTTTCAGAAGTTTTTGGTGAGCCAACCCTCTCACACTTTCCTAAAAACTAAAAGAGCTATTACTGAGTCTCATTGAATCTTGTTGATCAGCTCTTCCCAGGTACATTTGTTTAAAATATTTTTGAAACAACATTTACTCATCAAATGCTCTGGTCTGAATCTTACTTTAAATAAATGTGATTATATGTTTAAGGAGCAATAATAATTGCACACAGAGTAAGTAGAGATTATCTTGTTTCACAGAAGAGAAGGAAGAACAAGGAAATGATTTGCTCAGGATGAGGAATGAAGACGGCCATCTTGTGCTCAAACGAACAGAAGTCCTCTGGTATGTGTGTGTTGAAGCAATGCTGTGTTATGTGTTACAGGACTTTATGATGATCTCTCACAAAACTGGTCATGTCAGCCGTGATTATTCTTTCTAATGTTTTTTATTTTTTATTTTTTTGATACAGCTATTACAATTATAGCATGTTAGCAAAGTGTGACTGGACATTTTTAATCTTAAGTTTAAAAAAAAACACCACCTGTTATTCTTAAAAGCAGACAAGTGTCATAAAAGTGGTTTAGTTGATATAAACACCAATTGACATTATCTCATTGTTTTGTAAATGTTGTGTTATAAATTGTGGACTGATAGGTGATTGGTTTGAAGCCAGGCCTTACACTGCACAGACTAAAACACGTTTGCGAGAGAAGTCAGGAACTTTGGAGAAAGATTCTAGAGGAAAAATACACATTTACTGCAACAATAGACGAATTCTAGAGTCTCTGAGAACTACACATGCTAATGCAGTCTCATGAGACTTTTTCTTAATTCTTGCAGAATGAAATTGTTTATTGCAGTATTTTAACAATTTTACTTTGTACAGATCTCATCAGCCAAATGAGGGGTTTGACCAAGTGATTGCTTGAAGAATGGTAAGTGTACAGTACTACAAGGGTCATAGTTGCTCACCCTGCTAAAATCACACAGAAAATTTTCTGGAACAGTATCACATGTCTTATATGTATCACATGATCTGTATCACAGTTGACTGAATGGAATCTTTTTACTTTTAAGGACATTTTATCACTCCTCTGTGTGAACTGATTAATATATGAGGTTAATGTATTTTTAATGATAAATAATAATTTTCCTTGAATCTTATTTGTCTTGATGCTACTTTATCAACTTTAAAGTCTATGCTTCAATGAAATGAAAATGGTGAATATTGTGTTCTGAAGATTCTTGGTAAACACATCATTTTACTAGGTAGGCTCATATGTGTTTATTTTAGACTTGGAAAAACTACATATTATTAATTATGGGGATAATTTCTTTTACTTAAGAGATAAACATTTTTGATCGTATTAATAACATCTGGGACATCAGTACACCAGAAAGTTATTTTTTATATTTTAGTAACAAATATGCCAATTTTTTTGTGAAATAAAGGGAGTTACGAGATTAATTATTTTGCATTACAAGATGGTGCCATGGGCTTTATTGTTACAAACACTTGAGGGATAACAGAGAATGTAGCAGGAATGATCAACGTGGATCTTGTACTGCATCAAAACCAAGAGCAAGCACATTACTGATGTCCAGCACCTGAGGAGCAAGATACGGGGGTGAGGAGGACATTTTTATATATATATATATATATATATATATATATATGTGTATATATGTATGAATTTGTCCTTGTGTAATAGTGAACTATCACAATGTGTATACATTGTCCTTGATTACTGCTTAACAGTGGGGAATAGATAATGGCAAGTTGTTGCAGGTTCATCCATTATATTTATTGCTGTTTACTTAAAAAATCGAATAAATAATATATTATTTTTATTAATAAATTATTTCTTTATAATTTTGTCCATGTTTCATCGGATGGCCTCACAATGTCCTGTCAAAAGGTATAATAGCCATGATGTAAGAATAGAAAAGATTGATCTGTGAAAACTGTCAGATATAATTGTGACTCAGCTCAGTTTGTTGTCCATGATGTGGAGAACACATATATGTAGGCCCAGTAGCACCCCCCGGAAGAGCCGAAAATCAGCAGGATTACTACTTATGCTATGCTGATAAAATAATGTTGGGCACAGTTTTCAGAAATAAATGGAAAGGTGGCATAAAGGCATTTTAAATATTGCTCACTCTAAAATACTAAATTTCATCATGCCTCTCAAATATATAATAGATATTAACAGAGTGAACATATTTATGTGTCCAGTTTTCCATTAAATATATTATTCATTTAATTTCGTTAATAAAACATTTTAAACTACATTACCCACAAGCCTCCGTCGTTCTATCTACGGAAAGAGAAAACTATGCACTGTTTTTTTGTAGTTCATTGAAGTTATTCTTAGGGTTAGGGTTAGGATCTCACTAAAGAGGTGATTTTTCTCAACATAGAAACACTTCATTGTTGACTTAATATATTACTTATGTAATAATAGCAGCAAAACATTATTTTGTAACATGATGCGCTGTTTAATATGGGTTAAAAGATAGTCCAACCACAGACAGTCCTGCGGTGACAAGGGACATTCACAGCCAATGACATCAGAGCTGAGGAGCGCCATCACACTTCCTTAACCACTTATGGTCTTTCATGAGTGCTTTTTTCTGTTTTTCGACTAAAGGGATAGATTGGTTAACAATAACTTAAATTCGCTACCTATTAGAAAGTGTTTTATTAACGTCTACACCTTCTTCCAACAATAATGTAAATACAGAAATTATTGTTATTCAGTTTGACAAAAATTAGTATGTACAACTACACATGTGATGTTAACGGCACAGTAACAGTTGTATCTTATCTAACCGATAGATTCATTTCAATTTAAAAGATAGATTTTTTTTCTGACCAAAGACAAGAGCATTTACTAATAAAAAGTAAAAAAGTTAAATTATTAAGTTATTAGATTATTCACTTTTTTGTTTCTGTGATTTGCCTTGCTTTACCAATTGAACTCTATAAAAACTGAAATAAAGCATAATGAAAGTACATAATTCTGTAAGAATTTTCCAGTATTTATTGATATGTCAAACTCATTTAAAGACAAAGTGCCCATATAACTGCACTTCATCCTCTGTCACCAAGCTTGTTTTTGAAGAATAAAACTATGAAGAAATATAGCTTCAAGCAGCAATTACGGGGCCAACCACTCCAGCAGAAAGTTAAGTAGCTAAGCGTCGCTTGAAGCATCACACAAAGTGTAACAATGAGCAATTAAAGCAATTTTAGGATTATTGTAATTAAAATGGCTAAAAAACATTAATACAATCTCTACTAGCATGATTACTTGGCTTATCAAGTTTGACCAATAAGTGGCGCTGTTATCAAATCAATTTGGTGCACTCTGTGTGACTTGTCAATGACACACACAAAGTTTGGTGTCAATATGCCAAAGCTGTCACGGTTCGTGAACGCACCGTCTCCAGCTGTAGTCTGGTTATGTCATGTTGATTGGTTCATGTGGGTGTGGCCACTGATCGCCTGATCAGCGGCAGGTGCATCTCATCCCCACCGCCTTTATAACGCCCTGTCTTTCGTCTCTTGTTTGTCAGATCGTTGTTTGAGGTCCTCCGTGTTAGATGTCTGGTTCTCGTGTTCCTGTCCTGCTTTGTCTCCTGTTTTGGTTTGTCCTGGATTGTTCCCTTCGTACACGGATTATCATCACCTCTATCGGATCTACCACCACCGTCATCTGTACCAGCGCACTCAACGCACCTACTCACCAGTCTGTGCTGCCATCCAGATTCCTGCGTCACTCTCCGACCCTCCATCAGCACGTCATTTACAATAAACACTGTTTACTTGCTTTTGCCTCCTGTCTCACTTACCTAGCGTCACAGAACGATCTGACCTACAACATGGAGGCAGCGAGTAACCAACCTTCATCTCTCGAAGCTTTCCTCAGCGCCAGTGTTCGGAGGATGGACTCCCAGGAGCGGACTCTTAACGACACTGGTCGCGCGGTCCAGGCTTTAGTGACGCAGGTGTCCGAGCTCACCCAACAGTTCCAGCTATTACGAGCCCCCACTGCGCCACTCACACCGCCTGTTCCACCAGCACCATCGGAGGCCCCCTCCCAGCCGGAACCACGCCTCCCGATTCCGGAGGCTTACTCAGGTGAACCCGATTATTGTAGAGCGTTCCTTAACCGGTGTGATATGCATTTTGCCCTCCAGCCTAGGACGTTCGCCACTGAGAGGGCCAAGGTGGCGTTCGTCCTGACCCTGCTCTCTGGGAGGGCGGCACTGTGGGGAACAGCGGTGTGGGAGAACCAGGACCCATGCTGCGCCTCGTTCCAGGCCCTCTCCGTCGAGATGAGACGGGTCTTTGATCGGGCCGCCGCAGGACGGGAGGCGGCCAGGAGGCTGGCGGAGCTGCGCCAGCACGAAAGATCCGTCTCGGACTACTCCATCGAGTTCCGGACACTGGCGGCGGAGTGCCATTGGAACGAGGAGGCGCAGTGGGACATGTTCCTGCATGGGCTGGCTGACCGCGTCCAGAGGGAGATCTACGCCCTGGACCTTCCCCCGTCGTTCAATGGGCTCATTGAGCTGGCCCTTCGGGTCGACGCACGTCTGGCACGGATGGAGAGGAGGGGGCTACTCAACACCCCATCCAGGGGACCGGCAGACGTGCGGTTCAGCGGCGGGGACGTGGCCAGCCCCGTCTACGATCACGAGCCCATGCAGGTAGGGCGAGCTCGGCTTTCCCGGGAGGAGAAGGAGAGGCGGAGGTCCCTGGGCCTTTGCCTTTACTGCGGGGGAGCCGGACACCAAGCCCACGCCTGTCCGGTAAAAGGCCAGGCCCGGTAGTACGTATGAGGCTACTATCGGGTGGGATCTCCGCCGAGAAGACCTCATCATCATCATCATCACCATCATCTTCCACGCTCCTCCCGGTATGGCTGCGGTGGTCAGCACAGACACATCACTGTCAGGCACTACTGGATTCCGGGGCAGAAGGTAACTTCATGGACAGCACATTAGCTCACAAGCTCCACATCCCCCTCAAACCCCTTCCGCACCACATCACGGTGCACGCCCTCACTGGCCAGCAACTTCCTACCATATCATACATCACTGAGGACATCACACTCATCACCTCTGGCAATCACTCCGAAACCATCTCCTTTCACATCCTTGACTCTCCCCTGGCACCCATTGTCCTCGGACACCCTTGGCTCCTCCTCCATAACCCTAGCATTGACTGGCTCTCTAACTCTGTTTTGTCTTGGTCCAAAAGATGTCATGAGTCTTGTCTAGTGTCTGCCTGTCCGTCTGTGTCTGTGTCTGTGTTGCAGGAGGAGGCGGTGGATTTGTCTAACGTGCCCGCTGAGTACCTCCATCTGAAGGAAGTGTTCAGTAAGTCTCGGGCTGCTTCTCTTCCTCCGCATCGTCCTTACGACTGTGCCATAGATTTACTGTCAGGTAAGTCTCCGCCTAAGGGCAAACTCTATTCACTTTCGGTTCCAGAGAGGGAGGCTATGGAGAAATATATTTCTGATTCTCTAGCTTCTAAATTCATCCGCCCTTCCTCTTCTCCTGCGGGGGCGGGGTTCTTTTTTGTGGGAAAGAAGGACGGGTCTCTGCGACCTTGTATTGATTACCGGGGACTGAACAACATCACGGTAAAGAATACTTATCCTTTGCCGTTGATGTCTTCGGCCTTCGAGAGGTTGCAGGGAGCGTCAATTTTCACAAAACTGGACTTACGCAATGCGTATCATTTGGTTCGGATCAGGGAGGGGGATGAATGGAAGACCGCTTTTAACACCCCCAGAGGGCACTTTGAATACTTGGTTATGCCGTTTGGGCTCTCCAACTCCCCAGCGGTCTTCCAGGCACTTGTTAACGACGTGCTGCGAGATATGATCGATCAATTCATTTATGTCTACCTGGACGACATATTGATTTTTTCTTCTTCTCTCCAGGAACATGTGCAGCACGTCCAACGAGTGCTTCAGAGGTTGCTAGAGAATGGGCTTTTTGTCAAGGCGGAGAAATGCGAATTTCATGCACAGTCAATTCCATTTTTGGGGTATATCGTGTCGACTGAGGGAATACGCATGGATCCCGAGAAAGTTAAGGCTGTGGTAGAATGGCCAAGCCCAGATTCCCGTAAGGCCCTACAGAGGTTTCTGGGGTTCGCTAACTTCTACCGGCGTTTTATTCGCAACTTCAGTCAACTAGCCGCACCTCTGACCGCCTTGACCTCCGCCAAGACGGCGTTCAGGTGGTCGGACACAGCTGAGGCTGTGTTCGCCAAACTGAAGAGCCGTTTCAGCTCAGCCCCTATTCTGATTACCCCGGACCCTACGCGTCAGTTCGTGGTGGAGGTCGACGCATCAGAGGTGGGGGTAGGAGCGGTGTTATCTCAACGTTCTCCCTTAGACGACAAGGTCCATCCTTGCGCGTATTTTTCATATCGTTTATCTCCGGCAGAACGAAATTATGATATTGGTAACCGAGAATTGTTGGCAGTTAAGATGGCATTAGAGGAATGGCGACACTGGTTAGAGGGATCGGGGGTTCCTTTTATAGTATGGACTGACCACAAGAATTTAGAGTACATTAGCACCGCTAAGAGGTTGAACTCCAGGCAGGCTCGGTGGGCACTTTTTTTCGGACGTTTTGACTTTACTATCTCGTACCGCCCGGGTTCCAAGAATATCAAACCCGATTCTTTGTCGCGTATTTTTGACCATTCCGAACGCCCGTCCACTCCCGAGAGTATTTTTCCGAAGACATTAGTGGTCTCCACTCTCACATGGGAGATCGAATCGAAGGTCAGAACGGCCTTAGAAGGGGTAACGCCTCCGCCCGGGTGCCCACCGAACCGTTTATTTGTGCCGGAGGGATTAAGGTCCAACGTTATCCAGTGGGGACATTGCTCGAATGTAGCTTGCCATCCAGGGGTTAACCGTACTAGATTTTTAGTCAAGCAACGATTCTGGTGGCCACTTATGGCTCGCGACATTCACAGTTTTGTTTTGGCTTGCTCGGTTTGTGCCACTGGTAAGACTTCCAATCGGCCCCCTGATGGGTTACTCCAACCGCTGCCGGTTCCTTCGAGACCCTGGTCCCACATCGCTCTAGATTTTATTACCGCCCTCCCACCCTCCCAGGGAAACACGGTGGTTTTAACCGTGGTGGACCGGTTCTCGAAGGCGGCCCATTTTATTCCCTTGCCCAAATTACCCTCAGCCAAGGAGACAGCGTTGACCGTCGTAGACCACGTCTTTCGGTTACATGGCCTCCCGATAGACGTGGTTTCCGACAGGGGACCCCAATTTGTGGCTAAATTTTGGCAAGAATTCTGTAGACTACTGGGAGCGACTGTAAGTCTGTCCTCAGGGTTTCACCCCCAGAGCAATGGGCAAACCGAGAGAGCCAACCAAGATTTGGAAAGGGTGTTGCGATGTTTGGTCTCCAAGAATCCTTCCTCCTGGAGCCAACAATTGTCTATGGTGGAGTACGCCCACAATACCTTACCAGTATCAGCTACGGGCCTATCTCCTTTTGAGTGTAGTGTAGGTTACCAGCCACCTATTTTTCCCAGTATGGAATCCGAAGTTGCGGTCCCCTCCGCTCACGCCTTCGTCCAGAGGTGCCACCGCACTTGGACCAGAGCCCGTGAGACTCTACTCCAAGCGGGGGCGCGCACCAAGGCCAAGGCCGATCGCCACCGGTCTAGGCCTCCCGTATACGTCGTGGGTCAAAGGGTGTGGCTTTCAACCAAGAATATTCCTCTCCGTTCCGTATCTAATAAATTGGCTCCCAAATTTATTGGCCCGTTTACTGTCACCAAAATCATTAGTCCGGTGGCAGTCCGCCTTAAACTCCCTCCTACGTACAGGAGAATTCATCCCGCCTTTCATGTGTCCAAAATTAAACCCGTATTTCATTCTCCCATTAATCCGCCTACCCCGGTTCCTCCCCCGCCGCGTCTCGTAGATGGGGAGACCACCTATTTGGTAAATCGCATTCTGGACTCTAGAAGGAGGGGACGCGGATTTCAGTACTTGGTGGACTGGGAGGGTTACGGTCCGGAGGAGAGAAGTTGGGTACCTGCCAGGGACATCCTGGATCACTCCCTTATCGATGATTACAATCGACAGGTAAGAGATTCTGGGGACGCCAGGAGGCGTCCTTAGGAGGAGGGGTACTGTCACGGTTCGTGAACGCACCGTCTCCAGCTGTAGTCTGGTTATGTCATGTTGATTGGTTCATGTGGGTGTGGCCACTGATCGCCTGATCAGCGGCAGGTGCATCTCATCCCCACCGCCTTTATAACGCCCTGTCTTTCGTCTCTTGTTTGTCAGATCGTTGTTTGAGGTCCTCCGTGTTAGATGTCTGGTTCTCGTGTTCCTGTCCTGCTTTGTCTCCTGTTTTGGTTTGTCCTGGATTGTTCCCTTCGTACACGGATTATCATCACCTCTATCGGATCTACCACCACCGTCATCTGTACCAGCGCACTCAACGCACCTACTCACCAGTCTGTGCTGCCATCCAGATTCCTGCGTCACTCTCCGACCCTCCATCAGCACGTCATTTACAATAAACACTGTTTACTTGCTTTTGCCTCCTGTCTCACTTACCTAGCGTCACAAAAGCATTGCAGAGATACAGCCTCAAGTGTCATTTTGGCATTGTGCCTCAAATTCGTCGCTGTTGTATGCAAAAATGGTTTTGTCTATCGACACAAAATCCATAACATTTTGTCAGCACAGTCTGAAGATCATTTGATTCAAATTTGGTGAAAATCGGACCTATGGTTGATGAGGAGTTTGAAAAAGTAGGTTTTCAACATAAATCAAAATGGCCGACAGGACGTTCTGCTTAAACTGGCATATTTGGTATCTATGTCGTCTGCATAAGCCAGGGAATATTTTGAATCCAGTTTCATTACAATAGGCTAATGCATTAAAAAGTTATTAGCATTTTTATAAGTGTAATTATTCATAGTTAATGAATGGTTCATTACTCTTGACCAATAGGTGGCGCTGTAATCAAATTTATGTGGCATGGTCAAAGTGAGGGGCCGATGACACATACAAAGATTGGTGCAAATATGTCAAAGCGTTGCTGAGAAACAGCCTCAAATGCATTTTGGCACCCTTCCAGCAAATTCGTTGATGCGCTAAATGAGAACCGTTTCGTATATCGACACGAAATCCATAACGTTTTGTCAGCATGGTCTGAAGATGATCCACGTCAGATTTGGTGAAAATTGGACTAACGGTCTAGGAGGAGTTCGAAAAAGTAGGTTTTCAACATTGATCAAAAAGGCGGACAGGAAGTATGGCCAATTTTTGCATAATTGGTATCGATGCTCTCGGCATGACCCACAGAATATAGAGAGACAATTTTCATTTAAATAGTCTAATTTATTCAAATGTTATTAGCATTTTTGTGATATTTCATTATAACTCTTGACCACAAGGTGGCGCTGCCACCAAACTTTTTGAGTATCTTCAGGGCACGGAGACGAATATTTTTGTAATTATTTTCGTAACGATACGATGCTGCGTTAAAAAATACAGCATTTTAAAACATAATTCAAAATGGCCGACGCCTAAAATGGCCGACACGGGAAAATTGGATATCATACGACTCGACATGACTCACTGAATCTAAAGAGACCAGTTTTGTGATTTTTGGCCAAACCATTCAGAAGTTATAAGCCAAAATATGCCTTTTTCATATCTCCTGACCACTAGGTGGCGCTGCGTCAAAACACTGCAGGTAGTCTCAGGTCATGGTTACTATAACACACACCAAGTTTGGTCTCAATATGCCAAACCGTTGCCGAGATATAGCCTCAAGTGTATTTTTGCGTGCTTTTCGTCAAATTTGTTCACGTGTCATTCGAGAACGGTTGGATGAATCAACTTGAATTCCATAACTTTTTGCCTGCATGGTCTGAAGATGATCTGAGCCAATTTTCGTGGCAATCGGACTAACCGTCTAGGACGAGTTCGAAAAATTAGGTTTTTCAAAAAATTTAAAATAGCGAAAAAACTAAACATTGCGATTTTTGAATTTTGAGTTTTGGCATGAGCCAAGGATTCAGAGGAAAAAAGAATTTTCATTTTCTGGCTTACGGTTCAAAAGTTATTAGCATACAAACATTGAAAGTTTGGACAAGTGGTGGTGCTACAGAGTAGGAGTTAGAGACTTCAAATTTGCTATAGTTAATGTTGGGACTGTCCTCTATCAGTGTGCCAAATTATACAACTTTCCTGCAATCGGTTCTATGGGCTGCCATAGACTTGCAGCGGAAGAAGAAGAATAATAACGCCAACGATTACAATAGGTGCCTACGCACCTTCGGTGCTTGGCCCCTAATAAGTATATGTATATGTCTTTCAGAGAACACCGGAAAAAGATAAATTCTCTTTAAAAATTCTATTGACCAAAAAGTGATACAACACAATATAAATGTTTCAAACTCACAAAATAACATCATGAAGACATGCATGTCAAGTGTGCAATATCATCTATAAAACTCTATCAGCACAGCATCAAATAAACACTGATTGTCTGAACAATGGGAGAAAGATAAAGTTTTCAGGAAAACAAACAGCTGCTACATAAAAATGCAGAAATATAACTTTGACAATAACATCATTCACTTCATGACTGGAACTAGGGGATGGCTGTGCATGAATATGTCCTTTACTAAAACTCCTGATGAGAACTGATGCTTTTTTATGATAAAAAAGAGTGGTAATAGGGTGGTAAAGAGTTAGAGAGGTGAGTTCTTGTGCATGATGGAGAACAGTGTTATCTGCAAACAATCCTGTAAGACAGAAAGGAAGGAAATATTATTACTAGGGTGAATATGAACTGATGGGGCTTATTTGAAATAATTTAATGAGAAGCCAATGAACAATATAAACTTTCTGACTGTGTGGGGCAACTGATTTTCCAATATTCTGATAGTGTCAGATGAGATTGTCCAGGGGATTGTACAATATCATAAAAGTGTTAAATTGAATTACTGAATTATTAAGACTGTGATGTGCGACTGTGTTTAGGGTTCATTTTTAAGACTTTGACCCTGTCCAGATACCCACACTTGAGGTCTTAGTCACTTGAGAGTGTGTGTACGTGACAGTGCATGCACAAGACTGTCCCCGTTCTTAATAATGCCAAAGCGCAATGTCCTTAACACACACTAAACCTCTCCAATACTGCTCCGGAGCGCTATACAACGCTTAGTGTATCCCATCATGCATCATGTTTTGGAATTAATCGTGAGACTTTTTGCAGAGATCTCACAAGAGGTCACGCAAACCTTTCCAATGTATGTGAAATATTAATAATAATAATTAGATACTGAGAATAATTTGGTAGTAAAACAAAGTGTTGCATGTTTTCTTGGTGCACAGAAAAGTATATTAATTTTGTACATCATTTGCAACTGCTTTTTATCACTTAATTAGAAGCACCACAAATTAAATTGTCATCTTTAATAGGGACTATTGAAAAGACATTTAGAAGTTTATTTAAAAATGCAAAGTTGAAACTAACTTTGTCATGTTAAGATCGACACACACTTGTGATCTTCATGCTCACTTGGGCCAAATAAAGGAAATGTGCAAAGATGGCAAGTGTGGGTATTTGGACCGTACAACAGTTTAAGAAACAACAGATGCTGTGCAAATGATAACAGCAGGAATGTTTGATAAGAGGGACAAACTATCACAGTCACAGACCAACCTGCCTCTGCAGCTTTCTGTCTTCTCCATTTCTGAAGGAATACCTCTCCACAAACACGACTGGGGTGACTGCTTCCTTTATGTCTTTTCAGCTAAAAAATAAATACAAAATATTAAAGATATAAACTAATATGAATGAACTGCAAGGTGGGAAAAAGTTTTTTTTGGATTTACATTAAAAAGGTTATTACAAGCATGGTACAGTAAATGTGATTACTGTGAAATATGTCATATAAAAGCACATTAAAACACTACCATTACAGTGGTACAACCATGGTTATTTTGGTGATTATTGTGCTATTACTATACCATAGTAAAACTAAAGTTACTGTGGTAAAAAAAACATGGTAAATGTCCTGTTTACTGGGTTTTACCTATTGTACGTGTCATGGTTACCATGATTTTACTACAAATACAACTTACATCTTTGAACCTGAAATGGATATAAAACGGATCCCAGGGCTGTGGCACGTCACAAGACAGATAGTTTAATCACCCCAGTTAGCAGCTCTGTTCATTAAGTTAAACGCAATGAAACTCAAAGATAGCCTCGGATGACCGATATAATACAGAGAGTAAACATTAACTAGAAAAAAAAGTTTGTTGAGACAAACTTTAAGTTGTCTTAAGAAAGCCTGACCAGAAAGTTTGAAGAAGTTTAAAGAAGTTAGAAGTTTATAGTTTAAAGTTAGATTGATAGATTAGTTGAAAGAAAGAAAGATATATTAGTTAGAAAGAATGACAGATAGATTAGTTAGAAAGAATGATATAGATTAGTTCAAAAGAAAGAATGATAGATAGATTAGTTTGACACAAAGAATGCATGCGACAAACATGTTTCTAGCATGATTAGCAAGTTACTAGCATGTTGTTAGCATGACTAGCATGTCGCTACCATGTTTCTAGCATGACTAGCATGTTGCTAGCATGTTTCTAGCATGATTAGCATGCGAATAGCATGTTGTCAGCATGACTAGCATGTCGCTACCATGTTTATAGCATGTTTATAGCATGTTTAGCATGTTGCTAGCATGTTTCTAGCATGATTAGCAAGTTACTAGCATGTTGTTAGCATGACTAGCATGTCTCTAGCATGACTAGCATGCGACTAGCATGTTGGTAGCATGATTTTAACATGATTAGCATGTTGCTAGCATGTTTCTAGCATGCGACTAGCATGTTGCTAGTATGATTTTAGCATGATTAGCATGTTGCTAACATTTTTCTAGCATGCGATTAGCATGTTGCTAGCATGTTTCTAGCATGATTAACATGTTGCTAGCATGTTTCTATCATGATTAGCATGTTGCTAGCATTTCGCTAGCATGTTTCTAGCATGATGAGCATGTTGCTAGCATGACTAGCATACGACTACCATGTTGATAGCATGATTAGCATGTTGTTAACATTTTTCTAACATGATTCGCATGCGAGTAGCATGTTGCTAGCATGATTTTACCATGATTAGCATGTTGCTAGCATGTTTCTAACATGATTAGCATATTGCTAACGTGTCGCTAGCGTGTCTCTAGCATAATTAGCATCTTGCTAGCATGTTGCTAGCGTGTTTCTAGTATAAGTAGCATGATTAGCATGTTGTTATCATGTTTCTAACATGACTAGCATTGCGACTAGCATGTTTCTAACATGATTAGCATGGTGCTAGCATGTTTCTAGCATGACTAGCATGTGACTAGCATGTTGCTAGCATGATTTTACCATGATTAGCATGTTGCTATCATTTTTCTAGCATGATTGGAATGGTTGCTACCATGTGGCTAGCATGTATCTAACATGATTAGCATGTTGCTAGCATGTTGCTAACATGTTTCTAGCATGCGACTAGCATGATTTTAGCATGATTAGCATGATGCTAGCATGTTTCTAGCATGATTAGCATGTGACTAGCATGTTGCTAGCATGTTTCTAGCATGATTAGCATGTTGCTAGCATGTCGCTAGCATGTTTCTAGCATGATTAGCATGTTTCTAGCATGACTAGCATGCGACTAGCATGTTGCTAACATGATTAGCATGTTGCTAAGATGTTTCTAGCATGACTAGCATGCGACTAGCATGTTGCTAGCATGATTTTAGCATGATTAGCATGTTGCTAGCATGTCGCTAGCATGTCTCTAGCATGATTAGCATGTTGTTAACATGTTTCTATCATGATTAGTATGCGGCTAACATGTTGCTACCATGATTTTACCATGATTAGCATGTTGCTAGCATGTTTCTAGCATGATTAGCATGCGACTAGTATGTTTCTAGCATGACTTGCATGCGACTAGCATGTTGTTAGCATTATTGTAGCATGATTAGCATGCAACTAGCATGTTGCTAGCATGATTAGCATGACTAGCATTCGACTAGAATGTTTCTAGTATGATTTTACCATGATTAGCATGTTGCTAGCATGTTGCCAGCTTGTTTCTAGCATGACTAGCATGCGACTAGCACGTTGCTAGTTTGATTAGCATGTTGCTAGCATGATTTTAGCATGATTAACATGTTGTTAGCATGTTTCTAGCATGACTAGCATGCGACTAGCATGTTGCTAACATTATTTTAGCATGATTATCATGTTGTTACCATGTTTCTAGTATGACTAGCATGCGACTAGCATGATTTTAGCATGATTTTAGCATGATTAACATGTTGCTGGCATGTTTCTAGCATGACTAGCATGCAACTAGCATGTTGCTAACATGATTAGCATGTTGCTAGGATGTTTCTAGCATGCGAATAACATGTTGCTAGCATGATTTTAGCATGATTAGCATGATGCTAGCATGTTTCTAGCATGTTTCTAGCATGATTAGCATGCGACTAGCATGATTAGCATGCGACTAGCATGTTGCTAGCATGTTTCTAGCATGACTAGCATGCGACTAGTGTGGTGTCGTCTTCCCGTTCTCTGACGAATCACACTCAGTCAGGGATTTTTCTCTCAGAAGAAAAGACTTTATTTTACAGAAAATAAAGCCAAGAGTCCTTGCAAGGAGATCTCTCGAATGTTATTTGGTATCACCCTTAAATACACTAAATGGGGCGGTTCCACATAGTCAAACTAGCATGCGACTAGCATGTTGGTAGCATGATTTTAACATGATTAGCATGTTGCTAGCATGTTTCTAGCATGCGACTAGCATGTTGCTAGCATGATTTTAGCATGATTAGCATGTTGCTAACATTTTTCTAGCATGCGATTAGCATGTTGCTAGCATGTTTCTAGCATGATTAACATGTTTGCTAGCATGTTTCTATCATGATTAGCATGTTGCTAGCATTTCGCTAGCATGTTTCTAGCATAATGAGCATGTTGCTAGCATGACTAGCATACGACTACCATGTTGATAGCATGATTAGCATGTTGTTACCATTTTTCTAACATGATTAGCATATTGCTAACGTGTCGCTACCGTGTCTCTAGCATAATAAGCATCTTGCTAGCATGTTGCTAGCGTGTTTCTAGCATGAGTATCATGATTAGCATGTTGTTATCATGTTTCTAACATGACTAGCATTGCGACTAGCATGTTTCTAACATGATTAGCATGGTGCTAGCATGTTTCTAGCATGACTAGCATGTGACTAGCATGTTGCTAGCATGATTTTACCATGATTAGCATGTTGCTAGCATTTTTCTAGCATGATTGGAATGGTTGCTACCATGTGGCTAGCATGTATCTAACATGATTAGCATGTTGCTAGCATGTTGCTAACATGTTTCTAGCATGCGACTAGCATGATTTTAGCATGATTAGCATGATGCTAGCATGTTTCTAGCATGATTAGCATGTGACTAGCATGTTGCTAGCATGTTTCTAGCATGATTAGCATGTTGCTAGCATGTCGCTAGCATGTTTCTAGCATGATTAGCATGTTTCTAGCATGACTAGCATGCGACTAGCATGTTGCTAACATGATTAGCATGTTGCTAAGATGTTTCTAGCATGACTAGCATGCGACTAGCATGTTGCTAGCATGATTTTAGTATGTTGCTAGCATGTTTCTAGCATGACTAGCATGCAACTAGCATGTTGCTAGCATGATTTTAACATGATTAGCATGTTGCTAGCATGTCGCTAGCATGTCTCTAGCATGATTAGCATGTTGTTAACATGTTTCTATCATGATTAGTATGCGGCTAACATGTTGCTACCATGATTTTACCATGATTAGCATGTTGCTAGCATGTTTCTAGCATGATTAGCATGCGACTAGCATGTTTCTAGCATGACTTGCATGCGACTAGCATGTTGTTAGCATTATTGTAGCATGATTAGCATGCGACTAGCAAGTTGCTAGCATGATAAGCATGACTCGCATTCGACTAGAATGTTTCTAGTATGATTTTACCATGATTAGCATGTTGCTAGCATGTTGCCAGCTTGTTTCTAGCATGACTAGCATGCGACTAGCATGTTGCTAGTTTGATTAGCATGTTGCTAGCATGATTTTAGCATGATTAACATGTTATTAGCATGTTTCTAGCATGACTAGCATGCGACTAGCATGTTGCTAACATTATTTTAGCATGATTAGCATGTTGTTACCATGTTTCTAGTATGACTAGTATGCGACTAGCATGATTTTAGCATGATTTTAGCATGATTAACATGTTGCTGGCATGTTTCTAGCATGACTAGCATGCGACTGGCATGTTGCTAACATGATTAGCATGTTGCTAGGATGTTTCTAGCATGCGAATAGCATGTTGCTAGCATGATTTTAGCATGATTAGCATGATGCTAGCATGTTTCTAGCATGTTTCTAGCATGATTAGCATGCGACTAGCATGATTAGCATGCGACTAGCATGTTGCTAGCATGTTTCTAGCATGACTAGCATGCGACTAGTGTGGTGTCGTCTTCCCGTTCTCTGACGAATCACACTCAGTCAGGGATTTTTCTCTCAGAAGAAAAGACTTTATTTTACAGAAAATAAAGCCAAGAGTCCTTGCAAGGAGATCTCTCGAATGTTATTTGGTATCACCCTTAAATACACTAAATGGGGCGGTTCCACATAGTCAAACTAGCATGCGACTAGCATGTTGGTAGCATGATTTTAACATGATTAGCATGTTGCTAGCATGTTTCTAGCATGCGACTAGCATGTTGCTAGCATGATTTTAGCATGATTAGCATGTTGCTAACATTTTTCTAGCATGTTGCTAGCATGTTTCTAGCATGATTAACATGTTTGCTAGCATGTTTCTATCATGATTAGCATGTTGCTAGCATTTCGCTAGCATGTTTCTAGCATAATGAGCATGTTGCTAGCATGACTAGCATACGACTACCATGTTGATAGCATGATTAGCATGTTGTTAGCATTTTTCTAACATGATTAGCATATTGCTAACGTGTCGCTAGCGTGTCTCTAGCATAATAAGCATCTTGCTAGCATGTTGCTAGCGTGTTTCTAGCATGAGTATCATGATTAGCATGTTGTTATCATGTTTCTAACATGACTAGCATTGCGACTAGCATGTTTCTAACATGATTAGCATGGTGCTAGCATGTTTCTAGCATGACTAGCATGTGACTAGCATGTTGCTAGCATGATTTTACCATGATTAGCATGTTGCTAGCATTTTTCTAGCATGATTGGAATGGTTGCTACCATGTGGCTAGCATGTATCTAACATGATTAGCATGTTGCTAGCATGTTGCTAACATGTTTCTAGAATGCGACTAGCATGACTAGCATGCGACTAGCATGTTGCTAACATGATTAGCATGTTGCTAAGATGTTTCTAGCATGACTAGCATGCGACTAGCATGTTGCTAGCATGATTTTAGTATGTTGCTAGCATGTTTCTAGCATGACTAGCATGCAACTAGCATGTTGCTAGCATGATTTTAACATGATTAGCATGTTGCTAGCATGTCGCTAGCATGTCTCTAGCATGATTAGCATGTTGTTAACATGTTTCTATCATGATTAGTATGCGGCTAACATGTTGCTACCATGATTTTACCATGATTAGCATGTTGCTAGCATGTTTCTAGCATGATTAGCATGCGACTAGCATGTTTCTAGCATGACTTGCATGCGACTAGCATGTTGTTAGCATTATTGTAGCATGATTAGCATGCGACTAGCAAGTTGCTAGCATGATTAGCATGACTCGCATTCGACTAGAATGTTTCTAGTATGATTTTACCATGATTAGCATGTTGCTAGCATGTTGCCAGCTTGTTTCTAGCATGACTAGCATGCGACTAGCATGTTGCTAGTTTGATAAGCATGTTGCTAGCATGATTTTAGCATGATTAACATGTTATTAGCATGTTTCTAGCATGACTAGCATGCGACTAGCATGTTGCTAACATTATTTTAGCATGATTAGCATGTTGTTACCATGTTTCTAGTATGACTAGCATGCGACTAGCATGATTTTAGCATGATTTTAGCATGATTAACATGTTGCTGGCATGTTTCTAGCATGACTAGCATGCGACTGGCATGTTGCTAACATGATTAGCATGTTGCTAGGATGTTTCTAGCATGCGAATAGCATGTTGCTAGCATGATTTTAGCATGATTAGCATGATGCTAGCATGTTTCTAGCATGTTTCTAGCATGATTAGCATGCGACTAGCATGATTAGCATGCGACTAGCATGTTGCTAGCATGTTTCTAGCATGACTAGCATGCGACTAGTGTGGTGTCGTCTTCCCGTTCTCTGACGAATCACACTCAGTCAGGGATTTTTCTCTCAGAAGAAAAGACTTTATTTTACAGAAAATAAAGCCAAGAGTCCTTGCAAGGAGATCTCTCGAATGTTATTTGGTATCACCCTTAAATACACTAAATGGGGCGGTTCCACATCAGATCACGTATAGGGTGAATATGAACTGATGGGGCTTATTTGAAATAATTTAATGAGAAGCCAATGAACAATATAAACTTTCTGACTGTGTGGGGCAACTGATTTTCCAATATTGTGATAGTGTCAGATGAGATTGTCCAGGGGATTGTACAATATCATAAAAGTGTTAAATTGAATTACTGAATTATTAAGACTGTGATGTGCGACTGTGTTTAGGGTTCATTTTTAAGACTTTGACCCTGTCCAGATACCCACACTTGAGGTCTTAGTCACTTGAGAATGTGTGTACGTGACAGTGCATGCACAAGACTGTCCCCGTTCTTAATAATGCCAAAGCGCAATGTCCTTAACACACACTAAACCTCTCCAATACTGCTCCGGAGCGCTATACAACGCTTAGTGTATCCCATCATGCATCATGTTTTGGAATTAATCGTGAGACTTTTTGCAGAGATCTCACAAGAGGTCACGCAAACCTTTCCAATGTATGTGAAATATTAATAATAATAATTAGATACTGAGAATAATTTGGTAGTAAAACAAAGTGTTGCATGTTTTCTTGGTGCACAGAAAAGTATATTAATTTTGTACATCATTTGCAACTGCTTTTTATCACTTAATTAGAAGCACCACAAATTAAATTGTCATCTTTAATAGGGACTATTGAAAAGACATTTAGAAGTTTATTTAAAAATGCAAAGTTGAAACTAACTTTGTCATGTTAAGATCGACACACACTTGTGATCTTCATGCTCACTTGGGCCAAATAAAGGAAATGTGCAAAGATGGCAAGTGTGGGTATTTGGACCGTACAACAGTTTAAGAAACAACAGATGCTGTGCAAATGATAACAGCAGGAATGTTTGATAAGAGGGACAAACTATCACAGTCACAGACCAACCTGCCTCTGCAGCTTTCTGTCTTCTCCATTTCTGAAGGAATACCTCTCCACAAACACGACTGGGGTGACTGCTTCCTTTATGTCTTTTCAGCTAAAAAATAAATACAAAATATTAAAGATATAAACTAATATGAATGAACTGCAAGGTGGGAAAAAGTTTTTTTTGGATTTACATTAAAAAGGTTATTACAAGCATGGTACAGTAAATGTGATTACTGTGAAATATGTCATATAAAAGCATATTAAAACACTACCATTACAGTGGTACAACCATGGTTATTTTGGTGATTATAGTGCTATTACTATACCATAGTAAAACTAAAGTTACTGTGGTAAAAAAACATGGTAAATGTCCTGTTTACTGGGTTTTACCTATTGTACGTGTCATGGTTACCATGATTTTACTACAAATACAACTTACATCTTTGAACCTGAAATGGATATAAAACGGATCCCAGGGCTGTGGCACGTCACAAGACAGATAGTTTAATCACCCCAGTTAGCAGCTCTGTTCATTAAGTTAAACGCAATGAAACTCAAAGATAGCCTCGGATGACCGATATAATACAGAGAGTAAACATTAACTAGAAAAAAAAGTTTGTTGAGACAAACTTTAAGTTGTCTTAAGAAAGCCTGACCAGAAAGTTTGAAGAAGTTTAAAGAAGTTAGAAGTTTATAGTTTAAAGTTAGATTGATAGATTATTTGAAAGAAAGAAAGATATATTAGTTAGAAAGATGTTCATGTTTCTAACATGATTAGCATGGTGCTAGCATGTTTCTAGCATGACTAGCATGTGACTAGCATGTTGCTAGCATGATTTTACCATGATTAGCATGTTGCTAGCATTTTTCTAGCATGATTGGAATGGGTGCTACCATGTGGCTAGCATGTATCTAACATGATTAGCATGTTGCTAGCATGTTGCTAACATGTTTCTAGCATGCGACTAGCATGATTTTAGCATGATTAGCATGATGCTAGCATGTTTCTAGCATGATTAGCATGTGACTAGCATGTTGCTAGCATGTTTCTAGCATGATTAGCATGTCGCTAGCATGTCGCTAGCATGTTTCTAGCATGATTAGCATGTTTCTAGCATGACTAGCATGCGACTAGCATGTTGCTAACATGATTAGCATGTTTGCTAAGATGTTTCTAGCATGACTAGCATGCGACTAGCATGTTGCTAGCATGATTTTAGTATGTTGCTAGCATGTTTCTAGCATGACTAGCATGCAACTAGCATGTTGCTAGCATGATTTTAGCATGATTAGCATGTTGCTAGCATGTCGCTAGCATGTCTCTAGCATGATTAGCATGTTGTTAACATGTTTCTATCATGATTAGTATGCGGCTAACATGTTGCTACCATGATTTTACCATGATTAGCATGTTGCTAGCATGTTTCTAGCATGATTAGCATGCGACTAGCATGTTTCTAGCATGACTTGCATGCGACTAGCATGTTGTTAGCATTATTGTAGCATGATTAGCATGCGACTAGCATGTTGCTAGCATGATTAGCATGACTAGCATTCGACTAGAATGTTTCTAGTATGATTTTACCATGATTAGCATGTTGCTAGCATGTTGCCAGCTTGTTTCTAGCATGACTAGCATGCGACTAGCACGTTGCTAGTTTGATTAGCATGTTGCTAGCATGATTTTAGCATGATTAACATGTTGTTAGCATGTTTCTAGCATGACTAGCATGCAACTAGCATGTTGCTAACATTATTTTAGCATGATTAGCATGTTGTTACCATGTTTCTAGTATGACTAGCATGCGACTAGCATGATTTTAGCATGATTTTAGCATGATTAACATGTTGTTAGCATGTTTCTAGCATGACTAGCATGCAACTAGCATGTTGCTAACATTATTTTAGCATGATTAGCATGTTGTTACCATGTTTCTAGCATGACTAGCATGCGACTAGCATGTTGCTAACATGATTAGCATGTTGCTAGGATGTTTCTAGCATGCGAATAGCATGTTGCTAGCATGATTTTAGCATGATTAGCATGATGCTAGCATGTTTCTAGCATGTTTCTAGCATGATTAGCATGCGACTAGCATGTTGCTAGCATGTTTCTAGCATGACTAGCATGCGACTAGTGTGGTGTCGTCTGCCCGTTCTCTGACGAATCATACTCAGTCAGGGATTTTTCTCTCAGAAGAAAAGACTTTATTTTACAGAAAATAAAGCCAAGAGTCCTTGCAAGGAGATCTCTCGAATGTTATTTGGTATCACCCTTAAATACACTAAATGGGGCGGTTCCACATAGTCAAACTTTTCCTTATGATTACAATTTTAATACCTCCCTAGAGAGGAGAGGCCCCCTGCTTGATTTATTCTAAACAAAGGCCCTGTATGTATGTCTGACCATATGTTTCTCCTCAGTTTTGTACATTCCAGCACGTAGCTTTCTATTACCTATAAGATTATAATGGAGTAATAACTAGCAACTAAAATGGCTAGATTCACATTGATTATATACTTGTTTAATTAAAATCTTACTAATAAAAATCTTCCACATATTCTCCCCTTTGAGACTTAATAAGTCTCACATTTTTCTTATCCAGAGTGCTACTTCATAATCCAGTCATATTAGTTACACTACCTAGTGACTAAATAAATCACATTGTATTATCACCAGTGACTAGATTATGAAATTCCACTCTGAGGGATAACTGGACCAAACATCTCTCTCCTTTTTTGACGAGGAGGGAGTAAAAGATCCAGTCTCCCTATTTCCTTCTGTAATAGTACACAATGTTATAAGCGTGAGCGTGCAATTGGTTCAGCATTTGCCTGTGGTTATCACAGTTATATATAAAAGGCATAAAATACATACATTACATCACTAATGGAATATCACAAGATTATAAAAGTTGATTACATTGCCACTTTTGTTCAAAGGTTGTAAAGTCAATGGAAGGGAAGTCAGGTTGCTTTCTATCGGTAGAGTTTGAGTCTGCATTATGAGATGCATTAGGCATAGGATGGTCTTCAGACATGTTGTCAGACTTATTCTCTGTCCTCTCCAGTTTGTCTGACAGGAGGAAAGAAGCTCCTTGTGTATCTTTTGGTGAGCTCTCGTCAGTTTGCACTTCATCATGTGTCTCTGATTTTTCCTCATTGCTCTCTCCTGCATTGTCTGGTTGACTGTTTTCCTTTCTTTCGGCCTTTCCTGTGGGAACTCTAGTACAGTGGTTTAGATGATACCAGGTTGTGCTTCCTTCCACTTGGACTGCTGTTGGAGTAGCTCTCACCACTGTGTAGGGTCCTTCTCTCCTGGCCTAATTCCATTTTCTCCGGAATACCCTCAGATAAACTTGGTCCCCTGGAACAACTGGACAGGCAGTCTCCGATTCCTCTCTGGGCTCTTTTCTTTTTTCCTGTAAATAGATAGCTTTATGTATGGCAGTTAATTTCTTCATATAAGAACGAAGTTCCATTTGTAATTGTTCTAGAGGCGGTCCTTTATAGGGACCTCTACAATATGGCACAGGCATGGGTCGACCCGTAAGCATTTCATGCAGTGTTAAATGCGTGTTCCTGTTAGTTTGCATGCCATAACTCATTAGTGCGAGCGGTAATGCATCAATCCAATTAAGTTTAGTACTTTCACATATTTTGTTTATTTTGGCCTTGATAACTCCATTAACCCTCTCCACTGACCCTTGTGATTGAGGTCTATAAACACATCCTAGTCTCTGTTTTATTCTTAATTGTTGCAATACTTGTTTCACAGTTTTTTGTATGAATGCCGACCCATTATCTGAACTTATTTCTGATGGAATCCCAAATCTAGGAATTACTTCTCTTGTTAGAAATTTTATTACCGTTCCTGCTCCTAGATCTGCGGATGGTACCGCCTCCACCCATCTGCTAAACCTGTCTATGATAACAAGCATGTATCTTTTGCCTTGTACACGCTTTATCATATCCACATAATCGCATACAAGATGTTTAAAGGGGCCTTCAGGTGTTGGAATATGACCTATTGGTGTCACTATGCCTTTTCTTACATTGTATTTAGCACATACTTCACATGTGGACAAAAATTCATCCACCATTGCATATAAATAAGGAGACCAATATCCTTGCTGTTTAATTTTTCTTACTACTTCTCCCCTTGCACAATGGTCAAAACCATGTGCATCTGTAATAAGAATATTCAACAGTGAAGTAGGTGCAACAATGTGTCCTTCATGTGTACGCCAGATGTCCTGTGAGTCTTTTTTAGCTCCCCTTTGATGCCACATTGATTGTTCATAGGGGCCTGCTTGTTGTTGAATTCGAATAATGTCATCCAATTGAGGATGAGGTTCGATAAGCACAACAGGTGCTAATACTGCTACCTGACATCCTGAAGCTTTTTTAGCTTCTAAATCTGCTGCATTGTTTCCTTTAATGACATAGTAATTTCCCTTCTTGTGTGCTTGACATTTGATTATTGCTAGTCGTTTTGGTAGCATCATAGCAGAAATCAATTGCCCTATTTGTTCACTATGTTGGATGGGAGTCCCATCACTCTTTTTGAAACCTCTTTGTTTCCACACTGCTCCGAATAGATGACATACACCATGAGCATACGCTGAATCTGTAAAAATGTTAGCAGTTTGTCCTTTTGCTAACTGACATGCAGTTGTGAGAGCTTTTAATTCTGCTAATTGAGCAGAGCATGGCTGTACACAATGTTGTGATATTACAGATTCATATTCTTTTTTGTTTTTCTTCACTACTGAATATCCTGTATGATTTCCTTCGTGATCCCTAAAGCTAGAACCATCTACGAAGTAAGTAACTTCGGCTTCAGATATAGGTGTTGATTCGAGATCTGGTCGTAATCTAGTAAATGCCAAGGACTCATTCACACACTCATGAGGTTCTCCTTCAAAAGCCAAAGGAATTAATTCAGCTGTATTAACTGTTTGGCATCTTTTAATTGTAACATCTGGATATGTGAGTAATGAGGAGTAGGCTAGAATTCGAGCTTGTGTCAGAACAAATTTCCCTTGTTCTATTAATTCCACAACTTTGTGATGGGTATATATAGTCACTGGGTACCCCATAGTTATTGTGGATGCTTTTTCATAAGCATAATACACTGCAGCTAAACCCTGTTGGTAACATGGTGGGTATCCCTGGGCTACATTGTCTAACTTTTTGCTGTAGTATGCTATAGGCTGTTTTTTCCTTCCACTGCAGGTCTCTTGCATCAATACAGCTGATGCATAACCATCAACTCTATTTGCCACATATAGATGAAACATTTTATCATATTCTGCCATTCCCAGGGCAGGGGCCTGTTGTAATTCTTTTTTTATTGCTTCAAATGCTAGTAAGGCATCTGTGTTCCATTTTAATGGATTGCTTAAATGTTGTAATCCTGCTTGTTTCATCATTTCTCTCAAAGGCCCTGTCTTTACTGCATAGTCTTCTATCCAGTCTGCACTAAAGCCAGTCATTCCTAAAAAAGTCATCATTTGTCCTACTGTCTGAGGTAACGGTGTTTTACTTATACCTTCTAACTGAGCTGGAGCTATAGCTCGTGTGCCAAATGCAATTAATCTTCCCAAGTATTCCACTTGAGGCTGGCAATACTGCAATTTGTTTTTAGACACCCTGTGTCCTCCTTGTGCTAATTTTGTCAACACCTTCATTGAATCTTTGTGACATTGTTCTAGTGTGGTAGAACAGATAATTAAATCATCCATGTATTGTAATAGTGTACCGTCTATTACGAGGTCTTCTAAATCAGCCTTAAGAATCTTGTTGAATATATGTGGTGAATGTTTATATCCCTGGGGAATTCTAGAATATGTATATTGTTTATTTGCAAATGAAAATGCAAAAAGATATCTACTCTCTTCTGCAAGCGGTACACTGAAGTAGGCAGAGCAAAGATCAATTACAGTAAAGTATTTGGCATCAGGAGGGACATTTGTCAGTAAAGTGTGCGGGTTTGGTACCTCAGCTGGCATATCTTCCGTTATTTCATTTATTGTTCGTAAATCATGAACAAGTCGCCATCTATTTTTGTCTGATTTGATTACAGGCATAATTGGAGTGTTACAGTAACTAGTAGTTTCTATCAATACTCCTGCCTTCACTAAGCCTTCAATTGTGTCTTTTATTCCTGCTTCAGCATCTGCCCGTAAAGGATATTGTGCTTTTCTAGGTAGACGTGCATTTGGTTTAAGTTGAACTCTTACTGGATTTGCTGATTTTATTAATCCAATATCTGTGTCATGCTGAGACCATAGTTCAGTTGGTACCTGACACTCCATTTCCTCAAATAATTCAGTCTCAGTTGTGTTTATTAAATCATATGCTGTAGTCATCTGTGTCTCTTTTTTTTGGCTGATAACTACTTCCTGTGGAATTCCCAGCAAACTGGTTGCACACAAAAGTTTGATATAATTTTTGTCAGCTGAATGAAAAATTAATGGGTTTTCTGTTGATTCCCATTTGCTTTGTTCTGCCCTTTTCATCATTGGTCCTAAATCTTTTGCTTCCCAAATTTTTCCTACATATACTGCAATATGCGGGACAGAGTTGTTTACATTGAACCATTTTTTGACAAATTCACCTTCTGGTATGTTTAAAGCTGCTCCCTGTTTACCTATGACGATGTACTGGGAGACTATCTCAATTCGCTGTCCTTTTGTTTCTTTTTGCCATTTCTGTTCTATTTTTTCATCCCTTTCTTGATCATACATCATTGTGCAATGAAATTCAGACTTTGATAGCTGTGCTTCAGGTATCTGTGCTTCAATAAACTTTCCCCATTTATTGACTGTCTGTCTCACATCTTGTTCTATCTGTCCTATCCAATAAACATTTGCTTGTGGCTCTGCAACCATCATTTGTGTTTGTGTTCCTATTGCATCAATATATATTCCTTCTGGAGAACACCAAATTTGTAGTCCTAATTTACATAATGCATCTCTTCCTAACAAATTAATAGGAGTTTGATTTGATACCAGAATGGGCATTGTTATACTTTGATCTTTTGTTTGTAGACACACTGGAGCTGTTATGGGTATCAATTGCATTTTTCCCGAGAATCGTATTGTCTTTGCAAATTTTCCAGACATGGGGAGATGTGAAGCATATTTCAAATTAATGCAAGTTAGATTTGCGCCCGTATCAATCATCATCGGAGTATCTTTTCCCTCTATTTTAATCTGCATAATAGGCTCTTGATCAGCTTTTGTTGATAAAATTGGAAGCTGACTCTCCCCTTTAGGATTCTCTGGGCACCCCTAATAGCCTGGATTGGGACCTCCCCAAGGGTTTACTGGACCCTGCACTGGACCCTGACTAGGCTGTTGCCAGCTCACCTCCCTTCCACCTTGAGGTTGCTGTGGCCATTGACGAGTTGGACAGTCAGCTTTATTGTGCCCGGGCTGTCCACAGCCCCAGCACAGACTTGGAGGCATGCTTCTGCCTCTGCCTCTTTGGCCTTGCTGTATGGGGTTTTTTCTCCATCCCATCTGTCCTGGCTGTTGAGTATAAACATTTATTATGGGCACAGAGTTCAAGTGTTCATTTGGAGGGACTGCTGTAAGTGGGCTTGACTGAAGAGTTGGTTGTGGAGCAATTACTGGAGGCATTATAGTCATTTGTTCGGCTGCTGCATTGGTTACTGAAGCTTGAATATTTTTCTTATTTTTCTTTGTGAATTCTTCAAGCTGTAATTGAGTTAGTTTAAGTTGTAACTCTTTCTCTTGACTTTTGAGTTTTTGTTAATTTTTTCTGTGATGTTCCACTGCATGAGACACATGGTCGCAAAACTCTTTGTGTGTTTTAGAAGTTAAACCGACCACATCCTCCAGCTTGCTTTTTACTGCTGGCGGCATAGCATCAATCACAGCTTGCCTAAACAATGTTGCCATTAATGGGTCTCCCTCGGGATCCCCCTCAGTTTCTTGTTTCCACCTTTTCAACTGTTTCTGTACATATGTGGTTGGATTCTCTGCATCCCCGATTTCTTCTCCCTTCAGTGATTTAGGATTCAGTCTGATCGGATACTCCGCTCGCAATGCCTGCCATACTGCTGGGCGGAATGCATCAAAAACAATCCCATCCATATTATGAGAGTTCACTGCTCTGTTTAGAGTCGTTCTAAGGAGAATTTCATCCATCTTTGTCCTTCCAATAATTTTAGCCAGTAGAGCTTTGACATCACCTACTGACAATAGCTTTCCTGTTGTTTCGTCCTCAAACATTCGAATAAATTTGCCCGCGCCCTCATTTATATCAGGAAGGCGAGTGACAAGCCCCTCAAGGTCCTGTGAAGCCCAGGGGACATACTGTCCCTGCTCACCCTTGATTAAAATTGGGAGCTGTGCAGCCAGTGGTCTAATCGTCCCTTTTTCTCTGCCCTGTTCCCATTTACCGTTATCAAATAACTCCTCTGCCTGATTCTCATCCTCACTACCATAGAATAACTTACTCTTTCCTCTCTCCAACTTATTTACCTCTTGTATCTTTTTCCCTGATTCTCTAATTTTCTCTTCCATTTCTTCTTCCATAGCTTGTACTTGTGCTACAATATCGCTATCTTTCCTCCCCTTTTTTTCTAATCCTACCTCAAACCAGGTTTTATCTACCTGATTAGCTTTCATTTTTTCTAAAGCTGTACGTGCTTGCCTGTATGCAAACTTTCTGCAATTTCCTTTCTGGGTTGCCTCTGTGTTTTTACATCTTGTTCCTCTCTATCATCCATCTCTATCTGCCCTTCTAACTCTAGTTCTCCTGTTACTTCCACTGTTCCCTTGAGTATTGGGAACTCTCCTTGTACTGGCAAATAGAGGCTCTGAAAATAACTTTTCTTTTCTCATGTTATCTTTCTCTGCCCCCTTCAGGATTTTCCTAACCTGTTTTAGACTTTTCAACATATCCTCACCTTCTTTTTTAAACATAGCAATTACTTCTTTCTCTTTTTCCCTCTTTGTTTCTCTTTTTTTTCTCTTTTCATATTGATGCTTTAAGTTTTATAATTTTGTCATCATATTTTTTGTTCTCTTCTGCCATTTTTTTGAGATTTTGTTTATTTGCTCTTTACACAGTGGATATTGTAATCCAATTAATTCCACTGGTGTGGCTGCCATATCTTTATTTATATTATTACCATCAAAAATCAACTTTTTAGTTTTATATAGTAACTTGGTTACAATCTCTTCTTTTCCCTTTCACTTAATTTAACTATTTTTCCTTTACCAATTTCACCCTACTTTTTATTCTTTATTGTGTGTCATACCTCTTTGAATTTAGTTTTTTATTTTGTCTCATGCATTTACACTTTTTTATATTATTTGACTTAGTGATGCACCGAAATGAAAATTCTGCGCCGAAACCGAAACCGAAAATTTAGGATGCACTTGGCCGAAAACCAAAACTGAAGCCGAAAATGGCTTCTTTTAAAAACGTATATATATATATTGCTTGGATTTAATGGATCTGAATTGAAAAATCACAATATAATAATCAAACTTTTATTAACAGTTACATAACAAAACATAAAATATTTTTAACAATAAATATAAATAATCATTATTCTTCAAGATTTATGTTCCATCAAATAAAATAGTTTTTTAAAAATTGTGCAAAAAAAATCCACAATTTTGGAGATTTTGCAGAACAAATGCTACATATTGCAACTTTGGTGTCCTCTCGTATAGGGCTGTCACTTTTGTGAAAAAAAAAATCCTGTTCGATTTTTGAGACATAGGCAAAGTGTTCATTGAATCGTTAGTAAATTGCCTATATTTGGCGTTTATCCGTTTTTCAACGCCAAATATAGGCAAATCCACCGACAACTAAACAGGCATTAGGGCAAACGTAAAGAGGGCGCTTGAGACGCGCACAAGTCAGCAATGTGGACTGCCATAACATCAATGAAAAACATTACTGAAGGCTACATTGATATTATGCACTAATAGGCTGTGTGTGTGTGTGTGTGTGTGTGTGTGTGTGTGTGTGTGTGTGTCAGAACCTGCAGTTGCTGTGTGACGCGCATTCGCTGCGAGCGTATAGTGGCGAGCTGGACGCGCTCCGAGAGAAGGCCGTTAAAATCGATTCCCTATTTTCGTTTTCGAAACTTGTGTTGGTTGGTCCGATCGATTGTGCAGCTTTTGTGACAAGCTTTTTATTATTGTGACAGCCCTTTGACATGCTTAATCTTTGATAGGCAGACGTGTGATAACAGCTCGACCGTGAGTGAAACCTAAGCGCTTGTGCACGGATGGGAGGGGCGGGTGACATTCATTTTCGGTTTACGTTTTCGGCTTTTTTATTTATTTCGGGCCGAAACCGATAATGCAATTTCGGCCGAAAACTTTTGGTGGCCGAAATTTCGGTGCACCCCTAATTTGACTGTCTATTTTATTTGCTCTATTTTATTATCACTTTTTAGATAACAATTTCTAACCATAATTCTTTATTTTTTACTTCTCTTTCCTTTTTTGTCCACCCCTGTAATACAACTTTAATGTATACACTTCATCCCTTGCTCCCACTCCCACTGCACTGGGCTCAAAGAATTTTCTCCCCTTTCACACAAGCATCCAAATGCAAAAACCTATTATATATCTTGATTCAAACTTTATTGATACTATTTTCCTAAACTCATTCACACTTTCTACACTCTTTATTGAGCCAGAGTGCTTATTCTTGCATACTTTCTCCCTTTATCTAAGGGATAATCAGTCATTAATTGTCCTTTTATTATCAAGGCTCATCATACATTCATCCCTCTCAAGTGGATCTGAGTTGAGTCCAATTCTTCCAAGTCACACCGAAGTGACGGTCCAGGAACGGTGCTCAACCCTTACCCACCCAATGCGGAATTTATTTGTTTATACATTCATCATCGTTCACACATTCATTCGTCCGGACACAGTTACATCCACACAACAAAACACCGCTCTTCCTAGAGCATCCTTAAGGGCCCACCCGTTCAGACCTTTGAGACTTTTCACATTATACTTTCTCAAAGCGGTATCCGTGGGGCTTTTCCTCGCGAATCCTTAACTAATCTGCTTCTCCGTTTATCACTGTCCTTCCTAGGCCCAGCTCTCCAATAAACACAGACCATTGCATACAATGTCTTTCTGCCTACACCATCTTTGTTTTAAATTAAGGTTACCTTCCAAGGCTTTCCTATTAATAAACCAAATATGTGCATGCAGTTATTTCTTCTGGAGTAAAACCCCTTTTTCAATTTAGAAATCCTAATATTTTTCTAAATTTGGAAGAGCAGATTTTAAGTGTCCTTACCACTCAGAACTGACCTCAACCAACACAAACGAATTTTATAAGCAAAAATGCTTACCTTATTTTATGGTGGCCACCCGGTTGTGTTGATCATCGGTCAGCTCAAAAGCGGTTATCCACTCTGCTGCTCTTTTCCAGTCCCATCTGGGGTGCCAAATATGTGGTTTCGTCTGCCCATTCTCTGACGAATCACACTCAGTCAGGGATTTTTCTCTCAGAAGAAAAGACTTTATTTTACAGAAAATAAAGCCAAGAGTCCTTGCAAGGAGATCTCTCGAATGTTATTTGGTATCACCCTTAAATACACTAAATGGGGCGGTTCCACATAGTCAAACTTTTCCTTATGATTACAATTTTAATACCTCCCTAGAGAGGAGAGGCCCCCTGCTTGATTTATTCTAAACAAAGGCCCTGTATGTATGTCTGACCATATGTTTCTCCTCAGTTTTGTACATTCCAGCACGTAGCTTTCTATTACCTATAAGATTATAATGGAGTAATAACTAGCAACTAAAATGGCTAGATTCACATTGATTATATACTTGTTTAATTAAAATCTTACTAATAAAAATCTTCCACAGTAGCATGTTTCTAGCATGATTAGCATGTTGCTAGCATGACTTTAGCATGATTAGCATGTTGCTAGCATGTCGCTAGCATGTCCCTAGCATGATAAGCATGTTGCTAGCATGTCACTAGCGTGTTTCTAACATGATTGGCATGTGACTTACATGTTGCTAGCATGATTTTAGCATGATTAGCATGTTGCTAGCATGTTTCTAGCATGATTAGCATGCGACTAGCATGTTTCTAGCATGATTAGCATGTTGCTAGCATGTTTCTAGCATGACTAGCATGCGACTAGCATGTTGTTAGCATGTTGCTAGCATGATTTTAGCATGATTAACATGTTGTAAGCATGTTTCTAGCATGACTAGCATGCGACTAGCATGTTGCTAGTATGATTTTAGTATGATTGGCATTTTGCTAGCATGTTTTTAGCATGATTAGCATGTTGCTAGCATGACTCTAGCATGATTAGCATGATGCTAGTGTTGTACCCTTAAAAAGGGGAAAAGTAACGGGAGAAGGCTTAAGAAACACACATGACGCAGCTCTCGCCTTCACTCGTCTGTATTGAATGCTTTTGAACAATGTATACAAAAAACATACATTTCAACATTTGTGCACTCATCAACCACAGTCACGACATTTTTAATGCTTTCTAAATCATCTTTTTAACTTAATTACCATATAAAATGTTAATTGTTTTAAAGTTATCAAAATACATTTTAATACTCCTTTTTAAATGATTTCTCAAGTAACACAAAGATTAATTGTACTTTTAACAGCATTCAGCAGTATTCAGTATATCAGCATCACATGGAATCACCCTTGTAGTGATAAATACAAAATAACTTTACAGCAGAAATATGTGTATGTAGTAGTAACTAGCTTAAACACAAACGACACAGTAAACACTCGTATATGTCGAGACTCGGTCACGACGGAGCCACGAGGTCTCCAACTGCTAGCATAAAGTTACACATCTTTGCAGTTAGCACGAAACTCTTTAAATAATTCAAAAATGTCTATTTTACCCATGTAAAACCATAACGAAATGCATTATAAACATATGTTAATATCTACATTGCTTTGTGATTGGTAAGTACCTTAAAAAGGGGAAAAGTAACGGGAGAAGGTTTAAGAAACACACATGACGCAGCTCTCGCCTTCACTCGTCTGTATTGAGTGAGGAAGAGAAGTGCGCGCATGCAATCCCCCTACAAGCCCTGAGGCATTACCAATAGATCGACGAATAATCAACCAATAGAAGGATTAGCATTATCTGCATTCCACTTCTCAATATTACTCGTCTAGTTTTTAACAGTGACAACCTTAATACGGTTTTTAACAGTGACAACCTTAAAATGTATTTAATATAACCATTAATATAACAGACTATAGTAAACCTATTGTAAATTAGATTAGTTAGGACACTTGTGACACTTGTCACACTAGCATGTTTCTAGCATGATTAGCATGTGACTAGCAAGTGACTAGCATGTTGCTAGCATGATTTTACCATGATTAGCATGCGACTAGCATGTTCTAAGCATGTTTCTAGCATGATTAGCATGCGAATAGCATGTTGCTAGCATGATTAGCATGTTGCTAGCATGCGACTAGCATGTTGCTAGAATGATAGATAGATAGATAGATAGATAGATAGATAGATAGATAGATAGATAGATAGATAGATAGATAGATAGATAGATAGATAGATAGATAGATAGATAGATTTAAGAAACACACATGAAAAAACTAGATCCTAGTGTACTGGCAAATTATAGGCCTTTTTCAAATCTTCCATTTATGTCTAAAATTTTAGAAAAAGTTGTGTCTGCTCAATTGAGCACCTTCCTGCATAAAAATGATCTGTATGAAGAATTTCAGTCAGGTTTTAGGCCCCACCATAGCACAGAAACTGCACTTGTTAAAATTACAAATGACCTGCTTCTTGCGTCAGATCAAGGCTGCATCTCATTTCTAGTCTTACTTGATCTTAGTGCTGCGTTCGACACCATAGATCATGACATACTCATAGATCGATTACAAAACTATACAGGTATTCAAGGGCAGGCTCTAAGATGGTTTAGATCTTACCTGTCCGATCGCTACCATTTTGTTTACTTAAATGGGGTGTCATCTCATTTATCATCAGTAAAATATGGAGTGCCACAAGGATCCGTCCTAGGTCCCCTTCTATTTTCAATATACATGTTGCCCCTTGGTAATATTATTAGAAAATACGGAATTAGCTTCCACTGTTATGCTGATGATACTCAGCTATATATTTCAACGAGACCAGATGAAACTTCCCAATTATCTAAGCTAACAGAGTGTGTTAAAAATGTAAAAGATTGGATGACAAATAATTTTCTCCAATTAAATTCGGATAAGACAGAGATATTAATTATTGGACCAAAAAACACCACACAGAATCTTGTAGATTACAATCTGCAACTAGACGGATGTACTGTTACTTCCTCTACAGTCAGAAATCTGGGTGTTATATTGGACAGCAATTTGTCTTTTGAAAATCATATTTCCAATGTTACAAAAACCGCATTCTTCCATCTTAGAAACATTGCCAAGCTACGAAACATGTTATCTGTTTCTGATGCAGAAAAGCTAGTTCATGCTTTCATGACCTCTAGACTGGACTATTGTAATGCACTTCTAGGTGGTTGTCCTGCTTCGTCAATAAACAAGCTACAGGTCGTCCAAAATGCAGCAGCTAGAGTCCTTACCAGGTCAAGAAAATATGATCATATTACCCCAATTTTACAGTCTCTGCACTGGCTACCTATTAAGTTCCGTATCAGTTACAAATTATCATTACTTACCTATAAGGCCCTAAATGGTTTAGCTCCTGCGTACCTAACTAGCCTTCTACCACGCTACAACCCATCACGCACCCTAAGGTCACAAAACGCTGGACTTTTGGTAGTTCCTAGGATAGCAAAGTCCACTAAAGGAGGTAGAGCTTTTTCACATTTGGCTCCCAAACTCTGGAATAGCCTTCCTGATAATGTTCGGGGTTCAGACACACTCTCTCTGTTTAAATCTAGATTAAAAACGCATCTCTTTTGCCAAGCATTCGAATAATGTATCTCTTAAATTGTGAGTGTAGTTGCATCTGCATTTTTATTCTTTAGCTTGGGTTAAACTAATTTTACTTTGTTGGATCAGCAGCTATGCTAATGATGTCTCTATTTGGTTTCTATGTTTTGCCACGGGATTTACATCCCGTGGTAACTAGGATTTACACAAGCTCCAGTCTGGATCCAGAACACCTGAGAAGAGATGATGCTGACCCTCAGAGGACCCCAGATGATCCTAACCTTGAATCAACAAACAGAACTAACAATTATTGCTACATGTGTGACTGCATCCTATAATTACTATTAATTAATAATATTGATAGTTCATCATCTAGCTGACTACGTCTTGTATTATTATTATTATTATTTTTATTTTTCTAAAATCCTGTCAAACGTGCACAAACTACTAGCTACTACTAAATATTGTAGAAACATAATTTTCTGTAAAGTTGCTTTGTAACGATTTGTATTGTAAAAAGCGCTATACAAATAAACTTGAATTGAATTAAACTTGAATTGAATTGAATAGATAGATAGATAGATAGATAGATAGATAGATAGATAGATAGATAGATAGATAGATAGATAGATAGATAGATAGATAGATAGATAGATAGATAGATAGATTAGATGAGTTTGAATGAGTTTAAATTGATTAGCATCAAAGCTTGATTGAGTCTAATGGGATTTGGAGCTTGGGTCATCTGAACATCCTGTCAATGAAAGTCTATGGGCATTTTTATGGTTTTTAATATAAATTTTTAAGAAAACCGTAACTCAAACCAGTCTGAAAAGATATAGCACACCGAGTCAGAACAGTATGAAGCATGCTAGTCATGCTAGAAACATGTTAGCAACATGCTAATCATGCTAAAAACATGCTAGCATTATGCTAATCATGCTAAAATCATGCTAGCAAAATTCTAGTCACATTCTAGAAACATGCTAACAACATGCTAATCATGCTAAAATTATACTAGCAACATGCTAGTCGCATGCTAGTCATGCTAGAAACATTATAACAACATGCTAATCATGCTAGCAACATGCTAGTCTCATGCTAGTCATGCTAGAAACATGTTAGCAACATGCTAATCATGCTAGAAACATGTTAGCAACATGCTAGTCATGCTAGAAACATGCTAGCAACATGCTAATCATACTAAAATCATGCTAGTAACATGCTAGTCGCATGCTAATCATACTAGAAACATGCTTAGAACATGCTAGTCGCATGCTAGTCATGCTAAAAACATGCTAGCAACATGCTAGTCGCATGCTAATCATGCTAGAAACATGTTAACAACATGCTAGCAATATGTTAATCATGCTAGAAACATGGTAGCGACATGTTAGCGACATGCTAGTCGAATGCTAATCATGCTAGAAACATGCTAGCATCATGCTAATCAATGCTAGCTACATGCTTATCATGGTAAAATCATGCTAGCAACATGCTAGTCGCATGCTAGTCATGCTAGCAACATACTAGCAACATGCTAATCATGCTAGTCGCATGCTATTCATGTTAGAAACATGTTAACAACATGCTAATCATTCTAAAATCATGCTAACAACATGCTAATCGCATGCTAATCATGCTAGAAACATGCTAACAACATGCTAATTATGCTAGAGACATGCTAGCGACATGCTACCAACATGCTAATCATGCTATAAACATTCTAGCAACATGCTAATCATGCTAGTCGAATGCTAATCATGCTAGAAACATGCTAGCAACATGCTAATCATGCTAGAGACATGCTAGTGACATGCTAATCATGCTAGAAACATGCTAACAACATGCTAGCCACATGCTACTCATGCTAGATACATGCTAGCAACATGATATTCATGCTAACAACATGCTAGTAACTTGCTAATCATGCTAGAAACATGCTAGCAACATGCTAGTAGCATGTTAATCATGTTTTAAACATGCTAGAAACATGGTAGCGACATGCTAGTCAAATTAACAACATGCTATTTGCATGCTAGTCATGCTAGATACATGCTAGCAACATGATAATCATGCTAACAACATGCTAGTAACTTGCTAATCATGCTAACAACATGCTAGTAGCTTGTTAATCATGCTAGAAACATGCTAGAAACATGGTAGCGACATGCTAGTCATGCTAACAACATGCTATTCGCATGCTAATCATGCTAGAAACATGCTAGCAACATGCTAGTCATGCTAGAAACATGATAATGACATGCTATTAACTTGCTAATCATGGTAGAAAAATGTTAGTCGCATGCATCTTTCTGTCAAACTAATCTATCTATCATTCTTTCTGTCAAACTAATCTATCTATCATTCTTTCTTTTGAACTAATCTATATCATTCTTTCTAACTAATCTATCTGTCATTCTTTCTAACTAATATATCTTTCTTTCTTTCAACTAATCTATCAATCTAACTATAAACTTCTAACTTCTTTAAACGTATTCAAACTTTCTGGTCAGGCTTTCTCAAGCCAACTTAAAGTTTGTCTCAACAAACTTTTTTTTCTAGTTAAGTTGGCTTGAGAAAGCCAACTTACTGAAATCCTATTTATTAAACTTATTATTATTCTTCTTAATTGTCTGGCCGCAAAAATTTTGGACACTAACTCCTCCTAGACCGTTCAAGCTACATACTCCAAACTCGGATCAGACCTTCATACTGTTCTGACTCGGTGTGCTATATCTTTTCAGACTGGTTTGACTTACGTTTTTCTTAAAAATTAATATTAAAAACCATAAAAATGCCCATAGACTTTCATTGACAGGATGTTCAGATGACCCAAGCTCCAAATCCCATTAGACTCAATCAAGCTTTGATGCTAATCAATTTAAACTCATTCAAACTCATCTAATCTATCTATCTATCTATCTATCTATCTATCTATCTATCTATCTATCTATCTATCTGACTATTTCTATCTATCAATCTATCTATCTATCTATCCTAATAATATGCTAATCATGCTAAAATCATGTTAGCAACATGCTAGTCGCATGCTAATCATGCTAGAAACAAGCTAGCAACATGCTAGAAACATGCTAGCAACATGCTAGTCGCATGCTAGTCATGCTAGAAACATGCTATCAACATGCTAATTGTGCTTGAAACATGCTAGCCACATGCTAATCATACTAAAATCATGATAGCAACATGCTAGCAACATGCTAGTCGCATGCTAGTCATGCTAGAAACATGCTAGTCACATGCTAATCATGCTAGAAACATGCTAACAACATGCTAATCATGGTAAAATCATGCTAGCAACATGCTAGTCGCATGCTAATCATGTTAGAAACATGTTAACAACATGCTAACCATGCTAAAATCATGCTAGCAACATGCTAGTCATGCTAATAAAATGCTAATCATGCTAGAAACATGCTAGCGGCATGCTAGTAATATGCTAATCATGCTAGCAACATGCTAATCATGGTAAAATCATGTTAGCAACATGCTAGTCGCATGCTAATCATGTTAGAAAAATGCTAACAACATGATAATCATGCTAAAATCATGTTAGAAACATGCTAGTTGCATGCTATGCATGCTAGCAACATGCTAGCAACATGCTTATCATGGTAAAATCATGCTAGCAACATGCTAGTCGCATGCTACTCATGCTAGAAACATGCTAGCGACATGCTAGCAACATGCTAATCATGCTAGAAACATGCTAGCGACATGCTAGCAATATGCTAATCATGCTAGAAACATGCTAGCAACATGCTTATCATGGTAAAATCATGGTAGCAACATGCTAGTCGCATGCTAATCATGTTAGAAACATGTTAACAACATGATAATCATGTTAAAATCATGCTAGAAACATGCTAGTCGCTAAAATCATGCTAGCAACATGCTAACAACATGCTAATCATGCTTGGGACATGCTAGCAACATGCTAATCATGCTACAATCATGCTAGCAACACGCTAATCATGCTACAATCATGCTAGCAACATGCTAATCATGCTAGCCACATGCTAGCCAAATGCTAATCATGCTAGGGACATGCTAACAACATGGTAATCATACTAAAATCATGCTCGCAACATGCTAGAAACATGCTAGTCGCATGCTTATCATGCTAGCAACATGCTAATCATGTTAAAATCATGTTAGCAACATGTCAGTCACATGCTAATCATGCTAAAATCATGCTAGCAACATGCTATTCGCATGCTAGTCAAGCTAGAAACATGCTAGTGAAATGCTAACAACATGCTAATCATGCTAGAAACATGCTAAAAACATGTTAATCATGCTAAAATCATGCTAGCAACATGCTAATCATGCTAAAATCATGTTAGCAACATGTCAGTCACATGCTAATCATGCTAAAGTCATGCTAGCAACATGCTAACAAGATGCTAGTCGCATGCTAGTCATGCTAGAAACATGCTAACAACATGCTAATCATGCTAAAATCATGTTAGCAACATGTTAGTCACATGCTAATCTTCTAGAAACATGCTAGCGACATGCTAGCAACATGCTAATCATGCTAAAATCATGCTAACAACATGCTAATCATGCTAGAAACATGCTAGCAAAATGCTAGTCGCATGCTAGTCATGCTAGAAACATGCTAGCAACATGCTAGTCGCATGCTAATCATGCTAGAAACATGCTATAAACATGCTAACATCATGCTAATCATTCTAAAATCATGTTAGCAACATGCTATTGCATGCTAGAAACATCCTAGCAACATGCTAATCATATTAGCAACATGCTAGTCGCATGCTAGTCGTGTTAGAAAAATGCTAATCATGGTAATATCATGCTAGCAACATGCTAGTCGCATGCTAGTCATGCTAGAAACGTGCTAGTCGCATGCTAGTCATGCTAGTAACATGCTAGCAACATGCTAGTCATGCTAGAAACATGCTAGCAACATGCTAATCATGCTAAAATCATTCTAGCAACATGCTAGTCGAATGCTAGTCAAGCTAGAAACATCCTAGCAACATGCTAATCATGTTAGCAACATGCTAGTCGCATGCTAGTCATGCTAGAACATGCTAGCAACATGCTAGTTATGCTAACAACATGCTAGCAAACATGCTAATCATGCTAGAAATATGCTAGCGACATGCTAGCAACATGCTAATCATGGTAGAGACATGCTAGCGACATGCTAATCATGCTAAAATCATGTTAACAACATGCTAGGCGCATGTTAATCGTGCTAGAATCATGATAACAACATGCTAATCATGCTAGAAACATGTTAGCAACGTGCTAGTCAAATGCTAATCATGCTAGAAATATACTAGCAACATGTTAGTCATGATAACAATATGCAAGCAACATGTTATTAACATGCTAATCATGCTAGAAACATGCTAACAACATGCTAGTCGCATGCTAGTCATGCTAGAAAAATGCTAGCAACATGCTAGCCATGCTAACAACATGCTAGTAACTTTCTAATCATGCTAGAAACATGCTAGCAACATGCTAGCAGCATGGTAATCATGCTATAAACATGCTTGAAACATGGTAGCGACATGCTAGTCATGCTATTCGCATGTTAATCATGCTAGAAACATGCTAGTCGCATGCTAGTCATGCTAGAAACATGCTAGCAACATGCTAATCATGCTAAAATCATGCTAGCAACATGCTAGTCGAATGCTAGTCAAGCTAGAAACATCCTAGCAACATGCTAATCATGTTAGCAACATGCTAGTCGCATGCTAATCATGCTAGAACATGCTAGCAACATGGTAGTCATGTTAACAACATGCTAGCAAACATGCTAATCATGCTAGAAACATGCTAGCAACATGCTAACAACATGCTAATCATGCTAGAGACATGCTAGCGACATGCTAATCATGCTAAAATCATGTTAACAACATGCTAGGCGCATGTTAATCATGCTAGAAACATGCTAACAACATGCTAATCATGCTAGAAACATGTTAGCAACATGCTAGTCAAATGTTAATCATGCTAGAAATATACTAGCAACATGTTAGTCGCATGCTAATCATGCTAGAAACATGCTATAAACATGCTAACATCATGCTAATCATTCTAAAATCATGCTAGCAACATGCTATTGCATGCTAGAAACATCCTAGCAACATGCTAATCATATTAGCAACATGCTAGTCGCATGCTAGTCGTGTTAGAAAAATGCTAATCATGGTAATATCATGCTAGCAACATGCTATTGCATGCTAGAAACATCCTAGCAACTTGCTAGTCGCATGCTAGTCATGCTAGTAACATGCTAGCAACATGCTAGTCATACTAGAAACATGCTAGCAACATGCTAATCATGCTAAAATCATGCTAGCAACATGCTAGTCGCATGCTAGTCATGCTAGAAACATGCTAGCAACATGCTAATCATGCTAAAATCATGCTAGCAACATGCTAGTCGAATGCTAGTCAAGCTAGAAACATCCTAGCAACATGCTAATCATGTTAGCAACATGCTAGTCGCATGCTAGTCATGCTAGAAATATGCAAATCTTGCTAGAAACATGCTAGAGACATGCTAGTCGCATGCTAATCATGCTAGCAACATGCTAGTCGCATGCTAATCATGCTAGAACATGCTAGCAACATGCTAGTTATGCTAACAACATGTTAGCAAACATGCTAATCATGCTAGAAATATGCTAGCGACATGCTAGCAACATGCTAATCATGCTAGAGACATGCTAGCGACATGCTAATCATGCTAAAATCATGTTAACAACATGCTAGGCGCATGTTAATCGTGCTTGAAACATGATAACAACATGCTAATCATGCTAGAAACATGTTAGCAACGTGCTAGTCAAATGCTAATCATGCTAGAAATATACTAGCAACATGTTAGTCATGATAACAATATGCAAGCAACATGTTATTAACATGCTAATCATGCTAGAAACATGCTAACAACATGCTAGTCGCATGCTAGTCATGCAAGAAAAATGCTAGCAACATGCTAGTCGTGCTAACAACATGCTAGTAACTTGCTAATCATGCTAGAAACATGCTAACAACATGCTAGCAGCATGGTAATCATGCTATAAACATGCTAGAAACATGGTAGCGACATGCTAGTCATGCTATTCGCATGTAAATCATGCTAAAATCATGCTAGCAACATGCTATTCGCATGCTAGTCATGCTAGAAACATGCTAGTGAAATGCTAACAACAAGCTAATCATGCTAGAAACATGCTAGCAACATGCTAGTCATGCTAACAACATGCTAGCAAACATGCTAATCATGCTAGAAACATGCTAGCGACATGCTAACAACATGCTAATCATGCTAGAGACATGCTAGCGACATGCTAATCATGCTAAAATCATGTTAACAACATGCTAGGCGCATGTTAATCATGCTAGAAACATGCTAACAACATGCTAATCATGCTAGAAACATGTTAGCAACGTGCTAGTCAAATGTTAATCATGCTAGAAATATACTAGCAACATGTTAGTCATGATAACAATATGCTAGCAACATGCTATTAACATGCTAATCATGCTAGAAACATGCTAACAACATGCTAGTCGCATGCTAGTCATGCTAGAAAAATGCTAGCAACATGCTAGTCATGCTAACAACATGCTAGTAACTTGCTAATCATGCTAGAAACATGCTAGCAACATGCTAGCAGCATGGTAATCATGCTATAAACATGCTAGAAACATGGTAGCGACATGCTAGTCATGCTATTCGCATGTAAATCATGCTAAAATCATGCTAGCAACATGCTATTCGCATGTTAGTCATGCTAGAAACATGCTAGTGAAATGCTAACAACATGCTAATCATGCTAGAAACAAAATGCTAGACGCATGCTAGTCATGCTAGAAACATGCTAGCAACATGCTAGTCGCATGCTAATCATGCTAGAAACATGCTATAAACATGCTAGCATCATGCTAATCATTCTAAAATCATGCTAGCAACATGCTATTCGCATGCTAGAAACATCCTAGAAACATGCTAATCATATTAGCAACATGCTAGTCGCATGCTAGTCATGTTAGAAAAATGCTAATCATGCTAAAATCATGCTAGCAACATGCTAGTCGAATGCTAGTCAAGCTAGAAACATCCTAGCAACATGCTAATCATGTTTGCAACATGCTAGTCGCATGCTAGTCATGCTAGAAATATGCTAATCTTGCTAGAAACATGCTAGCGACATGCTAGTCGCATGCTAATCATGCTAGCAACATGCTAGTCGCATGCTTATCATGCTAGCAACATGCTAGTTATGCTAACAACATGCTAGCAAACATGCTAATCATGCTAGAAACATGCTAGCGACATGCTAGCAACATGCTAATCATGCTAGAGACATGCTAGCGACATGCTAATCATGCTAAAATCATGTTAACAACATGCTAGGCGCATGTTAATCGTGCTAGAAACATGATAACAACATGCTAGAAACATGTTAGCAACGTGCTAGTCAAATGCTAATCATGCTAGAAATATACTAGCAACATGTTAGTCATGATAACAATATGCTAGCAACATGTTATTAACATGCTAATGATGCTAGAAAAATGCTAACAACATGCTAGTCGCATGCTAGTCATGCTAGAAAAATGCTAGCAACATGCTAGCCATGTTAACAACATGCTAGTAACTTTCTAATCATGCTAGAAACATGCTAGCAACATGCTAGCAGCATGGTAATCATGCTATAAACATGCTAGAAACATGGTAGCGACATGCTAGTCATGCTATTCGCATGTTAATAATGCTAGAAACATGCTAGCAACATGCTAGTCATGCTAGAAACATGGTAGCGACATGCTAGTCATGCTAACAACATGCTAGTAACTTGCTAATCATGCTAGAAACATGTTTGTTGCATGCATTCTTTCTGTCAAACTAATCTATCTATCATTCTTTCTTTTGAACTAATATATATCATTCTAACTAATCTATCTGTCATTCTTTCTAACTAATATATGTTTCTTTCTTTCAACTAATCTATCAATCTAACTTTAAACTATAAACTTCTAACTTCTTTAAACTTCTTCAAACTTTCTGGTCAGGCTTTCTCAAGCCAACTTAAAGTTTGTCTTGACAAACTTTTTTTTCTAGTTATACTTCTTCTTATTTTTCTGGCCGCAAAGATTTTGGACACTAACTCCTCCTAGACCGTTCAAGCTACATACTCCAAACTCGGGTCAGACCTTCATACTGTTCTGACTCGGTGTGCTATATCTTTTCAGACTGGTTTGACTTACGGTTTTCTTAAAAATTAATATTAAAAACGATAAAAATGCCCATAGACTTTCATTGACAGGATGTTCAGATGACCCAAGCTCCAAATCTTATTAGACTCAATCAAGCTTTGATGCTAGTCAATTTAAACTCATTCAAACTCATCTAATCTATCTATCTATCTATCTATCTATCTATCTATCTATCTATCTATCTATCTATCTATCCTAATAATATGCTAATCATGCTAAAATCATGTTAGCAACATGCTAGTCGCATGCTAGTCATGCTAGAAACATGCTAGCAACATGCTAATCATGCTAGAAACATGCAAGCAACATGCTAGTCATGCTAGAAACATGCTATCAACATGCTAATTGTGATTGAAACATGGTAGCAACATGCTAATCATACTAAAATCATGCTAGCAACATGCTAGCAACATGCTAGCAAGATGCTAATCATGCTAAAAACATGCTAGCAACATGCTAATCATGGTAAAATCATGCTAGTAACATGCTAGTCGCATGCTAATCATGTTAGAAACATGCTAACAACATGCTAATCATGCTAAAATCATGCTAGCAACATGCTAGTCGCTTGCTAGCAACATGCTAATCTTGCTAGAAACATGCTAGCGACATGCTAGCAATATGCTAATCATGCTAGAAACATGCTAGCAACATGCTAATCATGGTAAAATCATGCTAGCAACATGCTAGTCGCATGCTAATCATGTTAGAAAAATGCTAACAACATGATAATCATGCTAAAATCATGCTAGAAACATGCTAGTCGCATGCTATGCATGCTAGCAAAATGCTAATCATGCTAGAAACATGCTAGCAACATGCTAGTCATGCTAGCAAAATGCTAATCATGCTAGAAACATGCTAGCGATATGCTAGCAATATGTTAATCATGCTAGAAACATGCTAGTCGCATGCTAATCATGCAAGAAACATGCTAGCATCATGCTAATCTTGCTAAAATCATGTTAGCAACATGCTAGTCACATGCTAGTCACATGCTAGCAACATGCTAATCATGCTTAAATCATGCTAACAACATGCTAGTCGCATGTTAGTCATGCTAGAAACATGACAACAACATGCTAATCATGCTATCAACATGCTAGTCGCATGCTAGTCATGCTAAAAACATGCTAGCAACATGCTAATCATTTTAGATACATGGTAGCGACATGCTAGCAAACATTCTAATCATTCTAGAAACATGCTAGCAACATGCTAGCAACATGCTAATCATGCTAGAAACAGTCTAGTCGCATGCTAGTCAGGTTAGAAACATGTTAACAACATGCTAATCATGCTAAAATCATGCTAACAACATGCTAGTCGCATGTTAATCATGCTATAAACATTCTAGCAACATGCTAATCATGCTAGTCGAATGGTAATCATGCTAGAAACATTATAGCAACATGCTAATCATGCTAAAATCATGTTAGCAACATGCTAGTCGCATGCTAATCATGCTACAAACATTCTAGCAACATGCTAATCATGCTAGTCGAATGCTAATCATGCTAGAAACACACTAGCAACATTCTAATCATGGTAGAGACATGCTAGCGACATGCTAGTCATGCTAAAATCATGTTAGCAACATGCTAGTCGCATGCTAATCATGCTAGAAACATGCTAACAACATGCTAATCATGCTAGAAACATGTTAACAACTTGCTAGTCAAATGCTTATCATGCTAGAAACATGCTAGCAACATGCTAGTAATGCTAGAAACATGGTAGCGACATGCTAGTCATGCTAACAACATGCTAGTAACTTGTTAATCATGCTAGAAACATGTTAGTCGCATGCATTCTTTCTGTCAAACTAATCTATCTATCATTCTTTCTTTTGAACTAATCTATATAATTCTTTCTAACTAATCTATCTGTCATTCTTTCTAACTAATATATCTTTCTTTCTTTCAACTAATCTATCAATCTAACTTTAACCACATCAACTCTGGGGACCCACCGGTGGGTCCAATATTGCATATGCCTAATTCTCAAAAAATCAAAATAACAGCTGAAGTGGTTTTAAACTATAAACTTCTAACTTCTTTAAACTTCTTCAAACTTTCTGGTCAGGCTTTCTCAAGCCAACTTAAAGTTTGTCTCAACAAACTTTTTTTTCTAGTTTATTAATGAGATCTGACCCGGTAATAATAACATATGTTGGTTTAGCTTGTCAGTGTGAATGAAATGTGTATTTATTTGTCCGATCTCGCCCAGAAACGCGGCTGTCATGTGACTTTTTTTTCCTTCGCGATGTCAAATATTGCATTTTGCACACGTACACGGCTCAAAAAATCCTGGATTTTGCTCTTGTTGTGTTCTAATGGGTGGATTGTGTGCATTCGGAGTAATATTGTATTTTAAGAAGCTCTTAAAAAATATATAAATGACTTTACCATGATGAATTTCTGTCAGGTATTTCGACATATTTTGTATTTATTTGCTGTCGGTACATAAGCAAGAAGACTTTTCTCTGCTTGCTCCCTGAACACCAGAACACCGCGGTGCTGAATGGAGCTCTTTCGCTTTTCGCTCTTTTTTTTCTGTTTATTTAAACTGCGATGTGTATTTGTTCGTTCAGGTGCAGGAGGACGTGAGCGTCCTGAAGGAGAGCTCGGTTCAGTGTTGCTGTTCGTGAGACGCGGCTCTCTCTAGTGCAGACCGAACACAGCGCGAGTCACCAGCTGCGCAGTTCAGCTTTCCCGCATCGCGGGGCTGAAGCCAACTTGATGTGTTGAATGCTCGGAGCACGTATTCTTAAAATACACATTTCTATTTTAATAAATGCTCATATTAAATCATAGCATAACACATAAGTAGGTACAAAAATAATCAGTGATGCATATGTGACCATTTTGGTCGCAGTGTAGTTCCCTGCTTTGTTGTGCAGCGCCGATCATTCGCTGTGACCTTCAGCCTGACAGAGAAAATCTCACAAGCACATATAAACACTCATTTTCATGTGTATAATATATTCTTCTAATTGTTTTGTGCCATTTCGCTGCAGTGTTTTAATGTGAAAGGCTGTAAATTCTCTATGTGGACTTCAAGTGTTCAGAGAAATACATTGCGAGCTCGCGGTCAGTTGGCTGCCGCGAATATATCATGTTATTACTTTAAACAGTTCAGAAACATCTGAATTTAACTCTTGGTGTGTTCTAATGGGTAGATTGCGTGCAATAGCCGATATAATTTAATTTAAAAAGGTCTTAAATAGGAATAAATTCGCTCGTTGTGAGCTCCGTGGAGACAATGCTTGAGCTGACCAGCGGTGATTCTTCTCTCGTCTTTCTGACTGCTCTCTGCCCAGAAATCAATTATTAATGAGCCCTGACCCCTGTAATAATCAGATATGTTGGTTTAGCTTGTCAGTTTGAGGGAAATTGTATTATTTACTTGTATTGACCGATTTAAAAGTGAAATGAAACCTTAGAACAGGTATTGCAACTGTAGGGGTGCAATTTTTCTCAGACAATGTAAGTCTATGGGTAATGTATTAAACATTTAAAAATTTATTTAAAAAAAACTTTAAGTCTGATCACTCTGAAAAGATATAGCACACACCACCGCTCTATCGCGCAGGTGTCTGCCGAGTTTGGGGCTTGTGGCTTTAAAGCCCTAGGAGGAGAAGCGTTTAGAATTTTTTAGTCTCAGAAAAATAATAATAATAAAAAAAAGAAGTTTAAATAGCATAACAGTATGTTGGCTTTGCCAAGCCAACATAATAACTAGAATTAAAAGTTAGTGAACTAACTTTGATGTTGGCTTGGCCATCTTGGCCATGGGGCAAAAGAGCCACAGTACTTGTGTGCCCAACATTCTTGAGTTGCCCTGCTGCAAAAAAAATAAATAAATAATACCATAAAAAATACACCTGCAACAGTCTTTTTCCATGGTCCCTTACTGTTTTCCTTTTTAATAAAAAAAACCTAGGCTATGATAACAGCTAGGACAGGGTTGTCTAGCTAAATGCGAAATAAGTCATGCAAAAACTATAATCTCCTAAATACCGTTCAATTTGATCTTATTTTAATAATACTGACAATATATTTAAGTTATCAGACAGTACTGAAAAATTAAAGAAGGGACACTATATATAGTATACTTCGGCGAGTCAAGAGCTAAACAAAAAGTCCTGTTTCATTACAAAATACTGTACCTTTTATAAACTTTATATTATCACCACAAAATTTTAATTTATATTTATTAAAAAATAAATATTTCATAAAACTGAAACTTAAATATATTATTTCTATAGGCTATACAAAAAAGAAAAGAAAAAAGACTAAATAATAAGGCTGAATAAGCGGATCTATAGCATGTTAAATGGTGGTTGTCTGTCTATGAATGGTACACCCCTCTAAGCTCACAGAAGTAGTTTGACCCAAGTCCTCAGCAGCCAATGACATTGACCCGTTCAAACTGATTTTTAATGCGTACTTCACGTGTATTTCACGTGTATTTAACGTGTATTTAACATGTGAAATACACGTTAAATACGCGTTGATTTTTCACATGTAAACAACACGTATTTAACGTGTTGTCTACACGTGAAATACACGTATTTAACGTGTTGTTGACGCGTTAAAATTCACGTGTTTTTGACCCTCTTGGCCTTCCATATTTGACCCTCTTGGCCTTCCATTCACATTAGATATAATGAAGGGAGACGTGAAAAAAGGACATTGCGTTGTTTGGATATGGATTACTTTAGACATGTCAAGCTTTCCATAGATATATCTCTCATGTCTCTTCGTTGAGTATTCATGGAGTTACAGTTCATTTTAATGACGTGTTTGGAAATGAAGATCAGCGCAGACAAAGGCTGCAGACAGCACACCTTGTTTGTTATCTTTATTTTATAAGTGCACAAAGTTTTGTTGTCATTATGTTTGTATCCAAAAAAAAGTAGACCCTTTACAGATTCGATTGATGTATTGCTCTTATCTGTACGATTAAAACTGAAAGTGTAATTTAAGTTCTTTTCGGGTATATCAGGAGAAAATGACTCAAAACGCTTATATGCGTTAATCGACTCTAGAGGGTTTTAAAAGGCTGTCGTGACTTTTTTCCTTCCAGTTTTCAGACTGTAAAACATTTCACGTTGGTTAAACTTATAAACGAAAGTTCACCTGCTGCCTTAAAAATGCGAGTTAACTCAACTTACAGATACTCTTTGTTTCAACTTAAGAAGTTAAGTTTTACAATTTATTAAACTAATGGTCATTTGTTGTTTCAACTTGATGCTCTGAGTTAAAACAACTTACTGTGTTACATTATCAGTTCAAGAAAACTCAAATCAGCTCATAATAAATAAACTTGTAACTGGTCTGCTCAAAAAATGTAAAAAATGTATTGAAATATTCAAAAATTCAAGTAATGTTGTACAAGCTTTAACATTTGCTTGAGAATACAAATTCTTGTAAGGAAACAAGTTTTAAAAAGCCATTTTAGAACACAAGTGCTTAAACATCCATTTCATCAAAACATCAACGTTTCTCTAATAATATACAGAACTAGAAGAAAGGTAGATGAGTGGTATAAAAGAGGTATAGAAAATGTAACTGAGGGGGAAAGAAAAAGGCATGAATTGGGGAGAAATGAGGAGTGGGCAGGCCGTGTGTAATGATACAAAATAACGGCTCAATCACTTTAAAGATTGTAAGTGTTCTCTATATAAACAAGTACATGTAGCTTTTTGACCTTTGAATGATTTTCACAATACATGGTAATTGACTGTGTTGAACAATACTCATGTAGTAAACTCTCACTAAAAGCAATAAGAACACACATGTGAAATTGGTCTATTTCCAATAAATGCTCAAAGGTTTTTCCTTATAGTAAACACTTGACCAACATTCAGCATTTCAGATTCCAGATAAAGCAAAAAATTTAAATTAAAATAAAATAAAAACTTTACTATTTTGTTAGATTTGTACATGATATTATTGATGACATGTTTAGGCACAATATATAGTATAGTACTTAGATTGACTGACAGTCAAAAAAGCATTTTAGCATAAATTATTACTGATTCTGGGATAAAATAATAATAATAAATATATTGTAATAGTTAAGCTGATTTACTTTTTCCCTACACATACTGCTCTACAATGAATTCAGTATCATAAGTACATTCACAAGATTTAAATATATTTTCTTACATCACACATCTTGATTATCTCAGAAGTCTCCTCTGAAAGGAAGCGTAGAAGTCCAAGTAAGGCAGCTTTTCTTCGATTCCAATGTGTGTCCTACATACAATTATAAACAAGACTGAGTGACTCCAATATATATATACATTAGAACACTTATATTAGGGCAAACTGATCAAATTGAGTTCATTTTTATTCATACCTCCTTATCAAGGCACTGTATAACTGCTAAGGCTCAAGCTCCTGCTTGATGATATAGATGCTTCGTACAGCTCTAAAAGACAACAAGGCATCTAGTCCATTCAAGAATGACTGCAGACGATCGATGGTGAACTCTGTGCTCATCTGAAACAGACACAAGACAGGAGGAAAAATGGAGCCAAAGAGACTAGTAGTGGGCAGCAAGTACAGATGAAAAATAATCACATATGTAAATCACATGCCATCTTGTAACATATTAAAGAGGTCATGTATAGAGGTCATGACACAAGTAATTAAATCAAGAATAAAGAATGTTTTAAAAATAAGCAAGTTCACAATTACCTTATTGTAAAATGAAGATCCTTCACACAGCTTCTTGAAAACTTTGTAGGGTGACACTTTATATCTTGAGGTGACAATAACGTTGAAGAGGAATCAACAGCAGCATATCAGCAGAAGCAATATAGACTAAGCATATGAAATTGTACAAAAAGAATTGCATGGTCTGCATTAAATATGTTGTGTGACTGCATTAGGCCTGCAACAAATATGCAAGTAAAACAGCAAAAGATTTTAATATCAGTAAGGATGTGTTAACTGTACCTCATTGTAACATGAATGTCCTTAAAATCAGCTTCTTGAAAACCCTGCAGGGTGACAACCTTGTATCTTGAGCTGACAATAACTTTGAAGAGGAAGAGCTGTAGCAGAGTGAAAAAGTATTAGACAAACAGCTGTCAGAAACGTATTAAAGTAACTAAAATATAAACATTGAAAACTGAAGTGAAATATTAAGCTATTTTAGCATTTGACGCTTTAGTAAACTGTAAAATTAGCGAGGGAAAACCCTGTGTCCTTATATTGCCCCAGTCAAATGAGTCTTAATCTGAACATTTGAACATTTGTCTATTTTTGAATTACAGTACAAGTGCGTGGCGTGGCCAAAAAGCAGAGAAAGACGCTTTTTGTACGCTTAATGTATCGCGGCACCTTTCATCCACAAACAGACGTGCAGCAAAATCCAGGCCACGGCAGGCTTGACTGGGTGTTCACAGACGGCGGCTCAACTGACCACGGTCGCGGAGCACGTCAATGCAATAAATAATAATACCTGCAGACTTCAGGTCGAAGACCAACTAAAATATAAGCACCGTGAACCAAAGTGATATAACTATTTTAACGTTTGAGGCTCTGGAAAACAGTGAATTAACGAGGGGAAAACGTGTGGTGTCGTATTACATTCGCGAAGCACAGTCAAATTGGCTAACATGCAATAAATCGCAACATTATTAATTTACCATTACAAATAAAAAAAGAAATTTAGCTGCAAGCAGCGATGGCGGGCTCAAGCCGTCAGTGCAAACGCCACCCCGGTGGCATCGGGAAAACTGTGCCCAGCGGGCATAAGCATTTACAGTAACCCTCTGGCAATCAAGTTTTAAGGGATACGGCAGTTGAAGGGTTAATCCAAGCCATCTAGACTTTGAAATCACATACACAGAACAATATATATATAACTTTAGTAACACTTTATTTTAATATATATAAAAAATATAAGGTGTGCATCGTAGCTGACACCTAAATGAACACATTACAATTGTTTTATGACTGCAAGTCTTTCTCCTCAAATGCTATTGAGCTTCAAATTTGCGTTTGAGCCCATGTGAAAAAGTAGCATAATTTACATATGTCTTACAGTTTGTTTTAATAAACATCAAACATTCAATTTAATTGTGCATGATAGCTGTCACCTAGATGAACAATTAAAGTTGTTTTTATGACTGTAAGTCATTTTCTTCAAATGCTACTGACGTTAGAAAAGTGTATAACAATATCACATGTAACTTTATAGACAGTCCCTAAATTTGAGACTCTCGAATGTCCAATGTCAAGCCAACTTTATACTGTTTTTGTTTTGTTTTTTACTTTTTTTATTTTTATTTTCTCTGTGCCGGATTGCTGATGTCCTTTACATGGGCATAGATGTCCATCCATCAATAATGAATTCATCCGCAAACATGAGGTGCGAGCGGTCGCTAGCGCGGATGGGAGAATGGAGCATGTTTTTTTGTTTTTTTTTGAGCAACTGGGATGGTGCCCCCTCTGGGAGTTGGTGCCCTATGAAGACTGCGTACTCTGCATATAGGGAGCGGCGGTACTATCTGAAAGATATATTCCTCAAACCGTCGTACAAGAGGAGGTGATGCTAGTCCTTCAAGAATCTCTAAAAACCTATCTGTTCATAAAGCCTATATATAAAGTCTTAATATAGTATTGCACAATACGTCATGCTATTCTAATTAAGTCATTTTTTGGGATCTTTTACGTCTCTCAGAACCTGACACATTGTAATTCTGAGACTCCAGGAAAGTTGCAGTTCTGGAAAATGGTGGCAATGTAGACTAAATGCTCCCTAGTAGTGTCACACCTAATTCTTCACTTTAATTCTTAATTATTTTGCAGTTTACGAGTTTCTGTTCTTCTCCACCTGTTTTTTTTTTCTGACCCTTCTGACCCAGTAAGCATTTTGCTGTCCAGTGGTCATGTCTTTACTTTGCAAATAATGTAGTGATCTAATTTTTAATATTTCTCATGAGGATCTAATAATTTTGGTTTTGTCAGTCTGAGTTAAATGTCTTTTTTTGGCTCATTTTATCAGTAAAGGAAAAAGTGGCTAATAATTCTGCACACCTGAATATAAGGAGTTTTTTATTCTCTTCCAGTCTTCATGGTCAACTACATATATATCACACTCGTTGCCTTCTCTAGTGCAGCTCAACCAATTCACATCCCATTCGTCAATATTTGTGATATCACAAATCCCGGAAAATGCTTGTTGTAGTCCAAACAATTTTTTCGTTGTAGTTTTTAAAAAGTGATTTTTGTTAAATAAATTATCTCCTTTTGAATTGGACTTTGGGCTTTCTAACTGTGCAGAACTTTTTATGCTGAAACAGCAACATTACAGAGTAACTAAAGTTGAAAAAGCATAATAGCACTCCTTTAATAGGCATTATTAAGCAGTTCATAAATACAGCTATAAATATTTTGTTATTGAGCATATCTATAAAGTTCAATCATTGTTTTTTCACACTTTAAGGATCAATTTATCATTTATAAATTATTGCATTATTTACAAACCAGTTATTAAGGAGTTGTCAGTGGTTCATGAGATCATTAAGAAAGTGAAATTAAATGATTAATGAACTATTTTCGTGTAAATATATAAATCTTATTATTAAGACACATGATAACACTTGGTCAGTTTTTTAATAACTGCTTTATTGACATATATTCCAGCTGTAATTCATAAAAAAGTCAGGTTTTTATAAAACATTTAGTAATAGCCAGCTATCTATTTTTGTGAGCTCATCTAAAGTGAAGACTATTTATACATTTAAAGCATTCACAAAGGAGATTTAAAGAATAATTGATCTTCCAAACTGAAAAGTTAAACACAACAAAGAGGGATAAAGAACACAGAAATATTTTTTCAAGATGCAAAAAATTAAACCGTACAGCTGTACACTTGTTAAAAAATTAAATATAAACTTATGCAATTATATATATATATATATATATATATATATATATATATATATATATATATATATATATATATATATAGTACCAACACACACACACATGTTGCTCAGGTGCTCTAATTAAACATAGCCACAGCACCACCCAGTGGAGGAAACCTTTACCCCCATAAAAAAAAAAATGTAAAAAAATAATATATATAAAAACATTCAAGTGTACAGTTTCCTTTTATTGCATCTTGAAATAAATATTTCTGAGTTCTGTATCTATCTGTGTTGTATTTGTTTATTTTATTTTATTTATTTTTTTAGGAAGATTGCAGCCTTTAATCTCATCAAAATAAATGTGCATATAAACCACGAACAATTTAATTATAGCTGTATTTATAAAATGCTTACTAATGACTATTAATTTTGGGAGAAGACTATATAAAGCATGAACTGACTATTTACTAATGCTTAGCTAATGAGTGCAGTTATTATAAAGTGTTACCAATGCATTTACTAATGTTAAAAAATGAGACATTATTTTAAAGTGTTACCAAATCCTTAAATAATTAAAAGTGTTTTGTTATAATTGTATTGACCTGTAAGCATTTGTTAAATAGTTCTGCTTGCATTACAGCTTAGTCTTCATCTGTGAGCTGAACAGATTTACTGTTACATCCATGAGATTATGTCAATTCAGATAAAATGTCAAAGGGTGGCAGAGGTCAGTATCAAATTAGTTGATTATTTGCAGCACAAATAAGTATTTTTAGATTTTTTTTTTAATTCCTGAAACTGTCAGAAAAGGATAAGGCTTAAGAGATTTCTTAAGCTGTAATGAAAACAGCGCAATTAGCAACAACAACAAAAAAATAACAATTTAAAATAAAGTTCTTTTTCTTCTGGTGATTAAAGAGATGTTAAATTCTCTATCACTCTCTCTCTCTCTCTCTCTCTCTCTCGCTGTCTGTCTGCCACTCAGCTCATGCCCATCCCTCACTCACACTCACACACACACACACACACACACACACACACACACACACACACACACACATACACACACACACACACACACACACACACACACACACACACACACACACACACACACACACACACACACACACACACACACACACACACACACACACACACACACACACACACACACACACACACATACACACACACACACATACACACACACACACACACTCAGTCAGCACACATACATTACTCAAACAGAGGGACAGAGTGAGTTGAGATGTCTGACAGTTTTTTAATTTTCTTTTAATCATACAGTGTTGTAAAGTCATGAAACTATGCGTATTTCCTCAGAATGATTTGATCTCTGTATGAAAAAATGCTTTTAAGTGTTTGGAAGCTGCAATTTAAAAATACAAGACAATTAATGATTCCCTTTTTACTGTCATTTCAAAAAATCACCACGACAAAACCGTTCAAGCTAACCAAAATCCATTCGTAATTTAAGTTCCTCAATGTTTTTTCAACATGTAGACAAATTTCGGTGTGTCAAGTGTACTTCTCCTCTGAGCAGTATGCATTAATTCACAGGTGAATTTTCCTAAAAATCCATTTTCAAGTCAAAATAGCCAACTTCCTGTTGGTCGTAGCTGATGACTGTAAATTAGAAAGTTGTCCGTCTTGATAAGAACAATTTATGTACTGAGTTTGGTGTCTGTAGCTAAAATTAAACCCCCCACTTTTGACAAAAGGTGGCGCTATAGAGTGCCTCCTTCACGCCCTTTTAAAAGCTTTTTCCAATGTCTAGCTATCAATAATGCTGATATGTGTTTTGAGTTTCAGTTTTTTTTTTCTGGTGATTAAAGAGAAGTTTAAGTCTCTCTCTCTCTTTCTCTCTCTCTGTCTGTCTGCCACTCAGCTCATGCCCATCCCCCACTCACACTCACACTCACACACACACACACACACACACACACACACACACACACACACACATTCAGTCAGCACACATACATTACTCAAACAGAGGGACAGAGTGAGTTGAGATGTCTTGACAGTTTTTTAATTTTCTTTTAATCATACAGTGTTGTAAAGTCATGAAACTATGCATATTTCCTCAGAATGATTTGATCTCTGTATGAAAAAATGCTTTTAAGTGTTCGGAAGCTGCAATTTAAAAATACGAGACAATTAATGATTCCCTTTTTACTGTCATTTCAAAAAATCACCACGACAAAACCGTTCAAGCTAACCAAAATCCATTCGTAATTTAAGTTCCTCAATGTTTTTTCTTCATGTAGACAAAGTTTGGTGTGTATAGTGTACTTCCCCTGTGAGGAGTATGCATTAATTCACAACAGTAAAATCTCAAAAATACACATTCAAATCAAAATAGCCAACTTCCTGTTGGTTGTAGCTGATGACTGTAAATTAGAAATTTGTCCGTCTTGATAAGTACAATATACGTACGGAGTTTGGTGTCTGTAGCTAAAACTAACCCCCCCCCCCTTTTGACAAAAGGTGGCGCTATAGAGTGCCTCTTCCACGCCTTTTTAAAAGCTTTTTCCATTGTCTAGCTATCAATAATGCTGATATGTGTTTTGAGTTTCATGTAAATCTGAGGTTGTTATCTGCCTCAAAATCACCATAACAGAATATTCAAGTTTGACACGTTGCCATGGCAACAATATATAAGATATCAATATCCCCACAACAGATTTACATTGGCCACGTTTTGTCATTATTCTGATGAAGTTTGAAGCAAATCGAGTAAAAATAAGATACTGAATTCAAAGCATATTGAAAATGACTCATTTCCTGCTGCCAGTTGGTGGCGCTATAACTTTGACTCTTAATAGTCACATATATACGATCAGTATCATACATCGAACCAACAGATGAAGTTTGATCAAACTCAGGCAATGTATGTGGATGTTATTAGGCATTTCCTGTTTCTAATTTTTTGCCCTAATTTCAACGCCACGCCACGAGCAAACCGTTCGAGATATCAAAAATCCCCTGGCAATTTTTCATCCCCAATGTCTTGAGATCATGTTGACCGAGTTTGGTGGCAATCAAGTAAAAAACCTATGACAAGTATATCAAATTCCATAGCATGCTTTTTTTAAACAGCCCTGAATAGCTGACTTCCTGTTGGGCGGAGCCTATGACATAGAGCGCGAAAGTTGTTCAGCTCAATGAGATCTATAAGTGTACTGAGTTTCATATAAATACATGCAAGTGTGTGTGAGCTATGGTTCAAGATTTCTGACTGTGTTCCAGGGGGCGCTGTAGAGCCCCTGTGCCACGCCCGGGTCCCAGTCTCTGTGGCGTCCTGATGGCCGCAGATTCCAATGTATGTGCCAATTTTCAAGAGTTTTTGAGCATGTTAAGGCCCACAAAAACCCCCGGAAGGTTTAATAAAAAAAAATAAAAATAATAATAAATATAGCTGCAAGCAGCGATGGCGGGCTCAAGCCATCAGTGCGAACACCACCCCGGTGGCATCAGGTAAACTGTGCCCAGCAGGCACATGCATTAACAATATCCCTCTGGCAGTGAGGTTTTAAAGGATACGGCAGTTAAAGAGTTAATCCGAATCATCTAGACTTTAAAATAACATTCACAGAACAATATATATAACTTTAGTAACACTTTACAATAAGATTTCATTTATAAACATTAACTTTGTTAACATGAACAATATTTATATAGAATTCATTCATGTCAGTTAATATTCCAAACTTAAACATTAAAACATTGTTTTATTATAATTTTTTTTCCAAGCACATTTTACCAATTCCAAACCATATCAATCTTAATAACTACCCATTATTTTTTATTTAATCATTTATGAGTGATATACAATAGTCCAGGAAAGCTGGAAGAGAAAAACTCCTTATATTCATGTGTGCAGAATTTCTAGGCATATTTTCTATTACAGATGAAATGCGCTAAAAAAGAGTTTTAACTCAAACTGTAAAGTCGAAAATTATGAAATCCCCATGAGAAATATCAAACACAAATGCAATACAGAAATGGATAAGTTAAGACTTGACCATTGTACAAAAAATGCTGACTGGGTCATGAGGTCAGAAAAGAAAAAGAAAAAAAAAACAGGTCGAGAAGAACTGACAAAAAGAATTGCAAAAGAATTAGGAATTAATGTGAAGATTAATTTTTAGTCAATTCTGCAAGACAAACTTTTCAGGAAAGGAGATGGAATAAAAATGAGCTCCTAAATCTTAATCCCAGATTCTGGAAGATATATTCCTCAAACCATCGGACAAGAGAAGGTGGTGCTGGTCCTTCACGAGTCACTCTAATCTGTTCATAAATCCTATATATAAAGTCTTAATATATAGTATTTCAGAGTACTTCATGGTATTCTAATTAAATCATTTTTTGGAATCTTAAGTTTCTCAGAACCTGACACCGAGTAATTCTGGAGACTCCAGGAAAGTGGCAGTTCTGTAAAATGTTGCACTGGAGACTAAATGCTCCCTGATAGTTTCACACCTAATTCTTCACTTTAATTCTTAATTCTTTTCCAGTTAATGTGTTATGTAAATTAATTAAATTAACTGGTTTAGGATTACAAATTAACTTGTACTAGTTTTTTTTGTCCCTAAAACTGACAGAAAATGATGAGCCTAAGATATTTCTAAAGCTGTAATGATGAAAACAACAACAATAACAACAACAACTCAAAATTACTGATTTTTTTCCTGCTGGTGATTAAAGAGATGTTAACTCACACACACACACACACACACACACACACACACACACACACACACACACACACACACACACACACACACATTACCCATAGTGACAGAGGGACAGAGTGACATCAGATGTATGAAAGTTTTTTTATTTTCTAACATCCATATAGTGTTGTATAGTCATGAAACTATGCATATTTCCTCAGAATGACTTGTCTTCTATGTGTACATTTTTTTGAAGTGTTTAGAAGCTGCACTTTAAAAAAATTAAAGACATTTACTGGTTCCTTTTTTACTGTTATTTCAAAAAATCACCACGACAAAACCATTCAAGCTAACCAAAATTCATTCGCACCTGTTCTGTAAGATAAATTCTTTAAACAGTGGTAAAAGAGGATGTGGTGCTGATCCTTCAAGAGTCACTCAAAACTTATCTGTCCATAAAGCCTATAAAGAACTATTCTTAATATACAGTATTTCACAATACTTCAGCATGTTATTCTAATTAAGTGAGGGTCATTTCATCAGTAAAATACATATTATTTTTCTTTGAAAGATTTCTATAAATGATTTAAATCATACTCGTTTCTACAATAATTATTTAAAAGTAATCCTATAGCTCCATCTGGTGGCCATTATTGGTACTAGGAATTGCAAGCTTGATTTATAAGTTGTGATAGTTTTAATTTTATGATGGCTCCTGAAAATGATAAAGCTATGAAACTTACTGTGCTTCCTTCAAATGATGACTTCTACGTATATAAAAAAATATGAAGAGTTAGAATGAAAAAATTTAAAAATATAGTAAAATAACTATTGTATTGTTTTATGTTACTTTAATAAATCGCTATGGCCACACCATTTAAGGTATCCTAAACCCATTCGCAATTTAACATCTTCAGTATATTGGCATCATGTTGAAAAAGTTTGGTGTGAACTACTTGTGTCTTCTTGGAGGAGTATGAATTCATTTACAGGCTGATTTTATCATAAATCCACAATAAAATTTCTGAGTTCTGTATCAATCTGTGTTGTTGTTTGTTTATTTTTATTTTTTTATTTTTTTCATAGGAAGATAACGGACCCTTTACTCTCCTTTTTAATAAATGTGCTTATAAACCAAGAACAAGTTATTTATAGCTATATTTATAAGCTGCTTACTAATGACTATTAATGTTGGGACAAGACTTTATAAAGCATGAACTAACTATTATTAATGAGTGCAGTTATTATGAAGTGTTACCAATGCATTTACTAATGTTAACAAATTAGACATTATTTTACAGTGTTATCAAATCCTTAAATGATTTATAAGTGTTTTGTAATGATTTTATTGACCTACAAGCATTTGTGAAAGTTCTGCTTGCATTACAGCTTAGTCTTGATCTGTGAGCTGAACAGATTTACTGTTACATCCATGAGATTATGAAAATTCAGATACTAGTCATGTCACAGGGAGTCAGAGGTCAGTATCAAATGAGTTTGAAATTATTATTTGCAGCACAAATAAGGTTTTTTAGGATTTTTAAAAATCCCTAAAACTGTCAGAAAAGGATAAGGCCTAAGATATTTCTGTGTGAGTGGCTAAATTTATTTTTGTTTTTATAATTATAATGCATAAACTATGAAATTATACAAAATGTATAAAAAGTACAATAGTTATTGTTTTCCAATGTATTTTATTTATTTATTTATTTAATTTATTTGTTTGGATTTACATTTCAAAAAATTAGCCTACTTTGATCATTCTAACAGCTTGAATAAAACCCGTTAATATTTATTATAGACCACTGTAACTGTCTATAATCTAACAAACAAGTTTATTATGAAAATAAAAGTGTGTACACCAGATAAATTGGGAGATAAAGAAATTGCTAACAATAGTATAATAGAGCATGTTTTAGGTTTTTAGGCGTTTAGATGCAGAAATGGACAAATCAAATGTAAAATAAAATGTACTTGATTTAATTAAATATAGATTAATTCTTGTTAGAGCAAAATAAATAAATAAATAAATACTTACACATATAAAAAGCAGCCAAGACGAATGAGTTTCCTTTTTTTATATATATAGATTAAAATTGAAGACAGAAGCAGCTGGTAAATGCGGTCACTTTAATATTCAAATCCAGTAGATCCACTTCAGATTTATTTCTCAAAAGTTTATGTTCACGTGGCTGTTTTCGTTTATATTCGCCAAGCTATTATGTATTTTGAAATAATCTTGTCCGTGATGTGTTCGTTCGTATGACGAAAGGCAGAATCCTGCAGCTCGAGAGATATATGTTATTCTGCCAGTCGCAGTTTCAAATAGTCTTTCACACTTAAACGGGTCACAAACACCTGCATTTAGCTCTTGTTGTGTTATAATGGGTGTATTGTGTGCATTCGTGGTAATATTTTATTTTAAAAAGCTCTTAAACAAGAATAAATTTGTTAGTTTTGAGCTTGACAGTGTACGCGCTGATCGGAGCGATGATTTCAGATAGGCAGCCGCAAATATTTCATTTTCGCACAAACAGTTCAAAAACATCTGAATTTAGCTCTTGGTGTGTTCTAATTGGTGAATTGTGTGATATCGCTGTAATGTTTTATTTTTAAAAGATTTAAAACAAGAATAAATTCGTTTTTTCTGAGCTCTTGACTCCAGACGCTCATGATCACAGCGGTGATTCATTCATCTCTCGTCTTTCTCATGTATCACTGACCACACATCAGTTATTAATGAGCCCTGACCCGGTAATAATCAGATATGTTGGTTTAGCTTGTCAGTGTGAATTAAATCTAAGTATTTATTTGTATTTTTAACTGATTTAAAAGTGAAACTAAAAGTCCGGGAATTGCACCTGTAGGGGCGCTATTTCTCTCAGACAATGGAAGTCTAAGCACATATACTCAAACAGAGGGACAGAGTGAGATGAGATGTCTGACAGTTTTTTTACATTTCTGTTATCCATACAGTGTTGTAAAGTCATGAAACTATCCATATTTGCTCAGAATGACTTTTTTTCTGTATGAAAAAAGGTTTTGAAGTGTTTGGAATTTAAAAATGCAGGACAATTAATGATTCCCTTTTTACTGTCATTTAAAAAAATCACCACAACAAAACCGTTCAAGCTATCCAAAATCCATTGGCAATTTAAGTTCCTCAATGTTTTGGCATCATGTAGACAAAGTTTGAATTTGTCCACATTCAAATCAAAATAGCCGACTTCCTGTTGGTCGTAGCTGATGACTGTGAATTAGAAAGTTGTCCGTCTTGATAAGAACAATTGATGTACCGAGTTTGGTGTCTGTAGCTAAAACTAACCCCCCCACTTTTGACAAAAGGTGTCGCTATAGAGTGCCTCTTCCACGCCCTCTTATGAACTTTTGCCAGTGTCTAGTTATCATTATTACTGATATGTGTTCTGAGTTTGATGAAATTCTAAGCATGTTATATGCCTCAAAATCACCTGAGAAGTATTCCAGTTTGACATGTTGCCACGGCAACAATATATTTAGATATCAATATCCGCCCAGCAGATTTATATCGGCTGTGTTTTAACATTATTCTGTTGAAGTTTGAAGCAAATTGAGTAAAAATAAGACGCTGAATTCAAAGCATTTTGAAAATGACACACGTCCTGCTGCCAGTTGGTGGCGCTATAACTTTGACTCCTAATAGTCACATATATGCGATCGACAACATACAACGAATAATCTGATGAAGTTTGATTAAAATCAGGAAATGTATGTGGATGGTATTAGACACGTCCTGTTTCTCATTTCTCGCCATAAGTTCAACGCCTCGCCACGAGCAAACCGTTCGAGATATCAAAAATCCCCTGGCAATTTTTCATCCCCAATGTCTTGAGATCATGTTGACCGAGTTTGGTGGCAATCGGCTAAAAAACCTATGACAAGTATATCAAATTCCAGAGCATGCGCTTTTTACATAACTCTAAATAGCTGACTTCCTGTTGGGCGGAGCCTATGAAATGCAATACAAAAGTTGTTCGGCACGATGAGATCTATATGTGTACTGAGTTTCATATGAATATGTGCAAGTATGTGTGAGCTATAAATCAACATTTATGACGGTGATCCAGGAGGCGCCGTAGAGCTCCTGTGCTACGCCCGGGTCCCAGCCTCTGCAGGCTCCTAAAGGCCACAGATTCCAAAGTGTGCGCAAATTTTCAAGAGTTTTTGAGTATGTTAAGGACCCCAAAAGCCCCCACAACTTTGACGAAAAATATGAATACTAAACCCTAAATAGCCAACTTCCTGTTGGGCGGAGCCTATGATATGCAATACGAAAGTTGTTTGGATTGATGAGATTTATATGTGTACCGAGTTTCATACGTCTCTGAGCAAGTATGCATGACATATGGCCCTCCATATTCCAGGGGGCGCTGTAGAGCCCCTATGCCACGCCCGTGTATCAGTCTCTGCCCGGCCCTAATGGCCGCAGGTTCCAATGTGTCTGCCAATTTTCAAGACTTTTTAAGCATGTTAAGGGCCCCAAAAGCCCGCGAGACGTTGGAAAATAATAATAAATATAGCTGCAAGCAGCGATGGCGGGCTCAAGCCGTCAGTGCAAACGCCACCCGGGTGGCATCGGGAAAACTGTGCCCAGCGGGCATAAGCATTTACAGTAACCCTCTGGCAATCAAGTTTTAAGGGATACGGCAGTTGAAGGGTTAATCCAAGCCATCTAGACTTTGAAATCACATACACAGAACAATATATATATAACTTTAGTAACACTTTATTTTAATATATATAAAAAATATAAGGTGTGCATCGTAGCTGACACCTAAATGAACACATTACAATTGTTTTATGACTGCAAGTCTTTCTCCTCAAATGCTATTGAGCTTCAAATTTGCGTTTGAGCCCATGTGAAAAAGTAGCATAATTTACATATGTCTTACAGTTTGTTTTAATAAACATCAAACATTCAATTTAATTGTGCATGATAGCTGTCACCTAGATGAACAATTAAAGTTGTTTTTATGACTGTAAGTCATTTTCTTCAAATGCTACTGACGTTAGAAAAGTGTATAACAATATCACATGTAACTTTATAGACAGTCCCTAAATTTGAGACTCTCGAATGTCCAATGTCAAGCCAACTTTATACTGTTTTTGTTTTGTTTTTTACTTTTTTTATTTTTATTTTCTCTGTGCCGGATTGCTGATGTCCTTTACATGGGCATAGATGTCCATCCATCAATAATGAATTCATCCGCAAACATGAGGTGCGAGCGGTCGCTAGCGCGGATGGGAGAATGGAGCATGTTTTTTTGTTTTTTTTTGAGCAACTGGGATGGTGCCCCCTCTGGGAGTTGGTGCCCTATGAAGACTGCGTACTCTGCATATAGGGAGCGGCGGTACTATCTGAAAGATATATTCCTCAAACCGTCGTACAAGAGGAGGTGATGCTAGTCCTTCAAGAATCTCTAAAAACCTATCTGTTCATAAAGCCTATATATAAAGTCTTAATATAGTATTGCACAATACGTCATGCTATTCTAATTAAGTCATTTTTTGGGATCTTTTACGTCTCTCAGAACCTGACACATTGTAATTCTGAGACTCCAGGAAAGTTGCAGTTCTGGAAAATGGTGGCAATGTAGACTAAATGCTCCCTAGTAGTGTCACACCTAATTCTTCACTTTAATTCTTAATTATTTTGCAGTTTACGAGTTTCTGTTCTTCTCCACCTGTTTTTTTTTTCTGACCCTTCTGACCCAGTAAGCATTTTGCTGTCCAGTGGTCATGTCTTTACTTTGCAAATAATGTAGTGATCTAATTTTTAATATTTCTCATGAGGATCTAATAATTTTGGTTTTGTCAGTCTGAGTTAAATGTCTTTTTTTGGCTCATTTTATCAGTAAAGGAAAAAGTGGCTAATAATTCTGCACACCTGAATATAAGGAGTTTTTTATTCTCTTCCAGTCTTCATGGTCAACTACATATATATCACACTCGTTGCCTTCTCTAGTGCAGCTCAACCAATTCACATCCCATTCGTCAATATTTGTGATATCACAAATCCCGGAAAATGCTTGTTGTAGTCCAAACAATTTTTTCGTTGTAGTTTTTAAAAAGTGATTTTTGTTAAATAAAATATCTCCTTTTGAATTGTGCATGTTTATATTTCATTTATATATATATATATATATATATATATATATATATATATATATATACTGGCTTTCCAATGGCGTTGCCATTAATAGGATTGAGCAAGTGTAGAACACATACAAACAGAGTCCATGCAGACGGATGTAGATGCATAACAAATGGCTCTCTTTATTACTTGAGCTCCATTAAACATGATCTCAAACTTCTTGTGGCCTCTTCTTGTTCACATGTACACACAAAGCCATACCTTATGGACCGCATACAACTAGAATCCTCTTTGCGAGATAACTCTGCAGTGCGCTCAAAACTGTGCTTCCCAATTACCAACACACAGTGAAATGCTCAGGTTCTCTAAATAAACATAGCCACAGCACCACCCAGTGGACAAAAAAAAAAAAAAAAAATATATATATATATATATTAAATTGTACAGTTTTCTTTTATTGCATATTGAAATAAATATTTCTGAGCTCTTTATCAATCTGTTTTGTGTTTGTTTATTTTAATTTTTCTTAGGAAGATAACTGACCCTTTACTCTCCTTTTTAATAAATGTGCTTATAAACCAAGACAAAGTTATTTATAGCTATATTTATAAGCTGCTTACTAATGACTATTAATGTTGGGACAAGACTTTATAAAGCATGAACTAACTATTATTAATGAGTGCAGTTATTATAAAGTGTTACCAATGCATTTACTAATGTTAACAAATTAGACATTATTTTACAGTGTTATCAAATCCTTAAATGATTTATAAGTGTTTTGTAATGATTTTATTGACCTACAAGCATTTGTGAAAGTTCTGCTTGCATTACAGCTTAGTCTTGATCTGTGAGCTGAACAGATTTACTGTTACATCCATGAGATTATGAAAATTCAGATACTAGTCATGTCACAGGGAGTCAGAGGTCAGTATCAAATGAGTTTGAAATTATTATTTGCAGCACAAATAAGGTTTTTTAGGATTTTTAAAAATCCCTAAAACTGTCAGAAAAGGATAAGGCCTAAGATATTTCTGTGTGAGTGGCTAAATTTATTTTTGTTTTTTCATAATTATAATACATAAACTATGAAATTATACAAAATGTATAAGAAAGTAAGTAAATAAATAAATAAATAAATACGTACACACATTAAAAAAGCAGCCAAGACGAATGAGTTTCCTTTTTTTATATAGATTAAAATTGAAGACAGAAGCAGCTGGTAAATGCGTCACTTTAATATTCAAATCCAGTAGATCCACTTCAGATTTATTTCTCAAAAGTTTATGTTCACGTGGCTGTTTTCATTTATATTCGCCAAGCTATTATGTATTTTGAAATAATCTTGTCCGTGATGTGTTCGTTCGTATGACGAAAGGCAGAATCCTGCAGCTCGAGAGATATATGTTATTCTGCCAGTCGCGGTTTCAAATAGTCTTTCACACTTAAACGGGTCACAAACACCTGCATTTAGCTCTTGTTGTCCATTTATCAGTTTAAGTTCCTCAATGTTTTAGCATCATGTAGACAAAGTTTGGTGTGTATAGTGCTACTCTCCTCTGAGCAGTATGCATTAATTCACAGCTAAATGTAAAAAAAATCCACATTCAAATCAAAATAGCCGACTTCCTGTTGGTCGTAGCTGATGACTGTGAATTAGAAAGTTGTCCGTCTTGATAAGAACAATTGATGTACCGAGTTTGGTGTCTGTAGCTAAAACTAACCCCCCCACTTTTGACAAAAGGTGTCGCTATAGAGTGCCTCTTCCACGCCCTCTTATGAACTTTTGCCAGTGTCTAGTTATCATTATTACTGATATGTGTTCTGAGTTTGATGAAATTCTAAGCATGTTATATGCCTCAAAATCACCTGAGAAGTATTCCAGTTTGACATGTTGCCACGGCAACAATATATTTAGATATCAATATCCGCCCAGCAGATTTATATCGGCTGTGTTTTAACATTATTCTGTTGAAGTTTGAAGCAAATTGAGTAAAAATAAGACGCTGAATTCAAAGCATTTTGAAAATGACACACGTCCTGCTGCCAGTTGGTGGCGCTATAACTTTGACTCCTAATAGTCACATATATGCGATCGACATCATACAACGAATAATCTGATGAAGTTTGATTAAAATCAGGAAATGTATGTGGATGGTATTAGACACTTCCTGTTTCTCATGTCTCGCCACGAGCAAACCGTTCGAGATATCAAAAATCCCCTGGCAATTTTTCATCCCCAATGTCTTGAGATCATGTTGACCGAGTTTGGTGGCAATCGGCAAAAAAACCTATGACAAGTATATCAAATTCCAGAGCATGCGTTTTTTACATAACTGAGATCTATATGTGTACTGAGTTTCATATGAATATGTGCAAGTATGTGTGAGCTATAAATCAACATTTCCGACTGAGATCCAGGGGGCGCCGTAGAGCCTCTGTGCCACGCCCGGGTCCCAGCCTCTGCAGGCTCCTAAAGGCCACAGATTCCAAAGTGTGCGCAAATTTTCAAGAGTTTTTGAGTATGTCGAGGGCCCCGAAAGCCCCCAAAACTTTGACGGAAAATACGAATACTAAACCCTAAATAGCCAACTTCCTGTTGGGCGGAGCCTATGATATGCAATACGAAAGTTGTTTGGATTGATGAGCTCTACATGTGTACCGAGTTTCATATGTCTACGAGCAAGTATGCATGATATATGGCCCTCCATATTCCAGGGGGCGCTGTAGAGCCCCTATGCCACGCCCGTGTATCAGTCTCTGCCCGGCCCTAATGGACGCAGGTTCCAATGTGTCTGCCAATTTTCAAGACTTTTTAAGCATGTTAAGGGCCCCAAAAGCCCGCGAGACGTTGGAAAATAATAATAATCAGAATAATAATAAAAAATAATCCTAAGGAAAACAATAGGCCTCTCGCCTTTTGGGCTTGAGCCCTAAAAATAAACAAACAACAACACAGATTGATACAGAACTCAGAAATTTTATTGTGGATTTATGATAAAATCAGCCTGTAAATGAATTCATACTCCTCCAAGAAGACACAAGTAGTTCACACCAAACTTTTTCAACATGATGCCAATATACTGAAGATGTTAAATTGCGAATGGGTTTAGGATACCTTAAATGGTGTGGCCATAGCGATTTATTAAAGTAACATAAAACAATACAATAGTTATTTTACTATATTTTTAAATTTTTTCATTCTAACTCTTCATATTTTTTTATATACGTAGAAGTCATCATTTGAAGGAAGCACAGTAAGTTTCATAGCTTTATCATTTTCAGGAGCCATCATAAAATTAAAACTATCACAACTTATAAATCAAGCTTGCAATTCCTAGTACCAATAATGGCCACCAGATGGAGCTATAGGATTACTTTTAAATAATTATTGTAGAAACGAGTATGATTTAAATCATTTATAGAAATCTTTCAAAGAAAAATAATATGTATTTTACTGATGAAATGACCCTCACTTAATTAGAATAACATGCTGAAGTATTGTGAAATACTGTATATTAAGAATAGTTCTTTATAGGCTTTATGGACAGATAAGTTTTGAGTGACTCTTGAAGGATCAGCACCACATCCTCTTTTACCACTGTTTAAAGAATTTATCTTACAGAACAGGTGCGAATGAATTTTGGTTAGCTTGAATGGTTTTGTCGTGGTGATTTTTTGAAATAACAGTAAAAAAGGAACCAGTAAATGTCTTTAATTTTTTTAAAGTGCAGCTTCTAAACACTTCAAAAAAATGTACACATAGAAGACAAGTCATTCTGAGGAAATATGCATAGTTTCATGACTATACAACACTATATGGATGTTAGAAAATAAAAAAACTTTCATACATCTGATGTCACTCTGTCCCTCTGTCACTATGGGTAATGTGTGTGTGTGTGTGTGTGTGTGTGTGTGTGTGTGTGTGTGTGTGTGTGTGTGTGTGTGTGTGTGAGTTAACATCTCTTTAATCACCAGCAGGAAAAAAATCAGTAATTTTGAGTTGTTGTTGTTATTGTTGTTGTTTTCATCATTACAGCTTTAGAAATATCTTAGGCTCATCATTTTCTGTCAGTTTTAGGGACAAAAAAAACTAGTACAAGTTAATTTGTAATCCTAAACCAGTTAATTTAATTAATTTACATAACACATTAACTGGAAAAGAATTAAGAATTAAAGTGAAGAATTAGGTGTGAAACTATCAGGGAGCATTTAGTCTCCAATGCAACATTTTACAGAACTGCCACTTTCCTGGAGTCTCCAGAATTACTCGGTGTCAGGTTCTGAGAAACTTAAGATTCCAAAAAATGATTTAATTAGAATACCATGAAGTACTCTGAAATACTATATATTAAGACTTTATATATAGGATTTATGAACAGATTAGAGTGACTCGTGAAGGACCAGCACCACCTTCTCTTGTCCGATGGTTTGAGGAATATATCTTCCAGAATCTGGGATTAAGATTTAGGAGCTCATTTTTATTCCATCTCCTTTCCTGAAAAGTTTGTCTTGCAGAATTGACTAAAAATTAATCTTCACATTAATTCCTAATTCTTTTGCAATTCTTTTTGTCAGTTCTTCTCGACCTGTTTTTTTTTTCTTTTTCTTTTCTGACCTCATGACCCAGTCAGCATTTTTTGTACAATGGTCAAGTCTTAACTTATCCATTTCTGTATTGCATTTGTGTTTGATATTTCTCATGGGGATTTCATAATTTTCGACTTTACAGTTTGAGTTAAAACTCTTTTTTAGCGCATTTCATCTGTAATAGAAAATATGCCTAGAAATTCTGCACACATGAATATAAGGAGTTTTTCTCTTCCAGCTTTCCTGGACTATTGTATATCACTCATAAATGATTAAATAAAAAATAATGGGTAGTTATTAAGATTGATATGGTTTGGAATTGGTAAAATGTGCTTGGAAAAAAAATTATAATAAAACAATGTTTTAATGTTTAAGTTTGGAATATTAACTGACATGAATGAATTCTATATAAATATTGTTCATGTTAACAAAGTTAATGTTTATAAATGAAATCTTATTGTAAAGTGTTACTAAAGTTATATATATTGTTCTGTGAATGTTATTTTAAAGTCTAGATGATTCGGATTAACTCTTTAACTGCCGTATCCTTTAAAACCTCACTGCCAGAGGGATATTGTTAATGCATGTGCCTGCTGGGCACAGTTTACCTGATGCCACCGGGGTGGTGTTCGCACTGATGGCTTGAGCCCGCCATCGCTGCTTGCAGCTATATTTATTATTATTTTTATTTTTTTTTATTAAACCTTCCGGGGGTTTTTGTGGGCCTTAACATGCTCAAAAACTCTTGAAAATTGGCACATACATTGGAATCTGCGGCCATCAGGACGCCACAGAGACTGGGACCCGGGCGTGGCACAGGGGCTCTACAGCGCCCCCTGGAACACAGTCAGAAATCTTGAACCATAGCTCACACACACTTGCATGTATTTATATGAAACTCAGTACACTTATAGATCTCATTGAGCTGAACAACTTTCGCGCTCTATGTCATAGGCTCCGCCCAACAGGAAGTCAGCTATTCAGGGCTGTTTAAAAAAAGCATGCTATGGAATTTGATATACTTGTCATAGGTTTTTTACTTGATTGCCACCAAACTCGGTCAACATGATCTCAAGACATTGGGGATGAAAAATTGCCAGGGGATTTTTGATATCTCGAACGGTTTGCTCGTGGCGTGGCGTTGAAATTAGGGCAAAAAATTAGAAACAGGAAATGCCTAATAACATCCACATACATTGCCTGAGTTTGATCAAACTTCATCTGTTGGTTCGATGTATGATACTGATCGTATATATGTGACTATTAAGAGTCAAAGTTATAGCGCCACCAACTGGCAGCAGGAAATGAGTCATTTTCAATATGCTTTGAATTCAGTATCTTATTTTTACTCGATTTGCTTCAAACTTCATCAGAATAATGACAAAACGTGGCCAATGTAAATCTGTTGTGGGGATATTGATATCTTATATATTGTTGCCATGGCAACGTGTCAAACTTGAATATTCTGTTATGGTGATTTTGAGGCAGATAACAACCTCAGATTTACATGAAACTCAAAACACATATCAGCATTATTGATAGCTAGACAATGGAAAAAGCTTTTAAAAAGGCGTGGAAGAGGCACTCTATAGCGCCACCTTTTGTCAAAAGGGGGGGGGGGTTAGTTTTAGCTACAGACACCAAACTCCGTACGTATATTGTACTTATCAAGACGGACAAATTTCTAATTTACAGTCATCAGCTACAACCAACAGGAAGTTGGCTATTTTGATTTGAATGTGTATTTTTGAGATTTTACTGTTGTGAATTAATGCATACTCCTCACAGGGGAAGTACACTATACACACCAAACTTTGTCTACATGAAGAAAAAACATTGAGGAACTTAAATTACGAATGGATTTTGGTTAGCTTGAACGGTTTTGTCGTGGTGATTTTTTGAAATGACAGTAAAAAGGGAATCATTAATTGTCTCGTATTTTTAAATTGCAGCTTCCGAACACTTAAAAGCATTTTTTCATACAGAGATCAAATCATTCTGAGGAAATATGCATAGTTTCATGACTTTACAACACTGTATGATTAAAAGAAAATTAAAAAACTGTCAAGACATCTCAACTCACTCTGTCCCTCTGTTTGAGTAATGTATGTGTGCTGACTGAGTGTGTGTGTGTGTGTGTGTGTGTGTGTGTGTGTGTGTGTGTGTGTGTGTGTGAGTGTGAGTGGGGGATGGGCATGAGCTGAGTGGCAGACAGACAGAGAGAGAGAAAGAGAGAGAGAGACTTAAACTTCTCTTTAATCACCAGAAAAAAAAAACTGAAACTCAAAACACATATCAGCATTATTGATAGCTAGACATTGGAAAAAGCTTTTAAAAGGGCGTGAAGGAGGCACTCTATAGCGCCACCTTTTGTCAAAAGTGGGGGGTTTAATTTTAGCTACAGACACCAAACTCAGTACATAAATTGTTCTTATCAAGACGGACAACTTTCTAATTTACAGTCATCAGCTACGACCAACAGGAAGTTGGCTATTTTGACTTGAAAATGGATTTTTAGGAAAATTCACCTGTGAATTAATGCATACTGCTCAGAGGAGAAGTACACTTGACACACCGAAATTTGTCTACATGTTGAAAAAACATTGAGGAACTTAAATTACGAATGGATTTTGGTTAGCTTGAACGGTTTTGTCGTGGTGATTTTTTGAAATGACAGTAAAAAGGGAATCATTAATTGTCTTGTATTTTTAAATTGCAGCTTCCAAACACTTAAAAGCATTTTTTCATACAGAGATCAAATCATTCTGAGGAAATACGCATAGTTTCATGACTTTACAACACTGTATGATTAAAAGAAAATTAAAAAACTGTCAGACATCTCAACTCACTCTGTCCCTCTGTTTGAGTAATGTATGTGTGCTGACTGAGTGTGTGTGTGTGTGTGTATGTGTGTGTGTGTGTATGTGTGTGTGTGTGTGTGTGTGTGTGTGTGTGTGTGTGTGTGTGTGTGTGTGTGTGTATGTGTGTGTGTGTGTGTGTGTGTGTGTGTGTGTGTGTATGTGTGTGTGTGTGTGTGTGTGTGTGTGTGTGTGTGTGTATGTGTGTGTGTGTGTGTGTGTGTGTGTGTGTGTGTGTGTGTGTGAGTGTGAGTGAGGGATGGGCATGAGCTGAGTGGCAGACAGACAGCGAGAGAGAGAGAGAGAGAGAGAGAGAGTGATAGAGAATTTAACATCTCTTTAATCACCAGAAGAAAAAGAACTTTATTTTAAATTGTTATTTTTTTGTTGTTGTTGCTAATTGCGCTGTTTTCATTACAGCTTAAGAAATCTCTTAAGCCTTATCCTTTTCTGACAGTTTCAGGAATTAAAAAAAAAATCTAAAAATACTTATTTGTGCTGCAAATAATCAACTAATTTGATACTGACCTCTGCCACCCTTTGACATTTTATCTGAATTGACATAATCTCATGGATGTAACAGTAAATCTGTTCAGCTCACAGATGAAGACTAAGCTGTAATGCAAGCAGAACTATTTAACAAATGCTTACAGGTCAATACAATTATAACAAAACACTTTTAATTATTTAAGGATTTGGTAACACTTTAAAATAATGTCTCATTTTTTAACATTAGTAAATGCATTGGTAACACTTTATAATAACTGCACTCATTAGCTAAGCATTAGTAAATAGTCAGTTCATGCTTTATATAGTCTTCTCCCAAAATTAATAGTCATTAGTAAGCATTTTATAAATACAGCTATAATTAAATTGTTCGTGGTTTATATGCACATTTATTTTGATGAGATTAAAGGCTGCAATCTTCCTAAAAAAATAAATAAAATAAAATAAACAAATACAACACAGATAGATACAGAACTCAGAAATATTTATTTCAAGATGCAATAAAAGGAAACTGTACACTTGAATGTTTTTATATATATTATTTTTTTACATTTTTTTTTTTTATGGGGGTAAAGGTTTCCTCCACTGGGTGGTGCTGTGGCTATGTTTAATTAGAGCACCTGAGCAACATGTGTGTGTGTGTTGGTACTATATATATATATATATATATATATATATATATATATATATATAATTGCATAAGTTTATATTTAATTTTTTAACAAGTGTACAGCTGTACGGTTTAATTTTTTGCATCTTGAAAAAATATTTCTGTGTTCTTTATCCCTCTTTGTTGTGTTTAACTTTTCAGTTTGGAAGATCAATTATTCTTTAAATCTCCTTTGTGAATGCTTTAAATGTATAAATAGTCTTCACTTTAGATGAGCTCACAAAAATAGATAGCTGGCTATTACTAAATGTTTTATAAAAACCTGACTTTTTTATGAATTACAGCTGGAATATATGTCAATAAAGCAGTTATTAAAAAACTGACCAAGTGTTATCATGTGTCTTAATAATAAGATTTATATATTTACACGAAAATAGTTCATTAATCATTTAATTTCACTTTCTTAATGATCTCATGAACCACTGACAACTCCTTAATAACTGGTTTGTAAATAATGCAATAATTTATAAATGATAAATTGATCCTTAAAGTGTGAAAAAACAATGATTGAACTTTATAGATATGCTCAATAACAAAATATTTATAGCTGTATTTATGAACTGCTTAATAATGCCTATTAAAGGAGTGCTATTATGCTTTTTCAACTTTAGTTACTCTGTAATGTTGCTGTTTCAGCATAAAAAGTTCTGCACAGTTAGAAAGCCCAAAGTCCAATTCAAAAGGAGATAATTTATTTAACAAAAATCACTTTTTAAAAACTACAACGAAAAAATTGTTTGGACTACAACAAGCATTTTCCGGGATTTGTGATATCACAAATATTGACGAATGGGATGTGAATTGGTTGAGCTGCACTAGAGAAGGCAACGAGTGTGATATATATGTAGTTGACCATGAAGACTGGAAGAGAATAAAAAACTCCTTATATTCAGGTGTGCAGAATTATTAGCCACTTTTTCCTTTACTGATAAAATAAGCCAGAAAAAGACATTTAACTCAGACTGACAAAACCAAAATTATTAGATCCTCATGAGAAATATTAAAAATTAGATCACTACATTATTTGCAAAGTAAAGACATGACCACTGGACAGCAAAATGCTTACTGGGTCAGAAGGGTCAGAAAAAAAAAACAGGTGGAGAAGAACAGAAACTCGTAAACTGCAAAATAATTAAGAATTAAAGTGAAGAATTAGGTGTGACACTACTAGGGAGCATTTAGTCTACATTGCCACCATTTTCCAGAACTGCAACTTTCCTGGAGTCTCAGAATTACAATGTGTCAGGTTCTGAGAGACGTAAAAGATCCCAAAAAATGACTTAATTAGAATAGCATGACGTATTGTGCAATACTATATTAAGACTTTATATATAGGCTTTATGAACAGATAGGTTTTTAGAGATTCTTGAAGGACTAGCATCACCTCCTCTTGTACGACGGTTTGAGGAATATATCTTTCAGATAGTACCGCCGCTCCCTATATGCAGAGTACGCAGTCTTCATAGGGCACCAACTCCCAGAGGGGGCACCATCCCAGTTGCTCAAAAAAAAACAAAAAAACATGCTCCATTCTCCCATCCGCGCTAGCGACCGCTCGCACCTCATGTTTGCGGATGAATTCATTATTGATGGATGGACATCTATGCCCATGTAAAGGACATCAGCAATCCGGCACAGAGAAAATAAAAATAAAAAAAGTAAAAAACAAAACAAAAACAGTATAAAGTTGGCTTGACATTGGACATTCGAGAGTCTCAAATTTAGGGACTGTCTATAAAGTTACATGTGATATTGTTATACACTTTTCTAACGTCAGTAGCATTTGAAGAAAATGACTTACAGTCATAAAAACAACTTTAATTGTTCATCTAGGTGACAGCTATCATGCACAATTAAATTGAATGTTTGATGTTTATTAAAACAAACTGTAAGACATATGTAAATTATGCTACTTTTTCACATGGGCTCAAACGCAAATTTGAAGCTCAATAGCATTTGAGGAGAAAGACTTGCAGTCATAAAACAATTGTAATGTGTTCATTTAGGTGTCAGCTACGATGCACACCTTATATTTTTTATATATATTAAAATAAAGTGTTACTAAAGTTATATATATATTGTTCTGTGTATGTGATTTCAAAGTCTAGATGGCTTGGATTAACCCTTCAACTGCCGTATCCCTTAAAACTTGATTGCCAGAGGGTTACTGTAAATGCTTATGCCCGCTGGGCACAGTTTTCCCGATGCCACCGGGGTGGCGTTTGCACTGACGGCTTGAGCCCGCCATCGCTGCTTGCAGCTAAATTTCTTTTTTTATTTGTAATGGTAAATTAATAATGTTGCGATTTATTGCATGTTAGCCAATTTGACTGTGCTTCGCGAATGTAATACGACACCACACGTTTTCCCCTCGTTAATTCACTGTTTTCCAGAGCCTCAAACGTTAAAATAGTTATATCACTTTGGTTCACGGTGCTTATATTTTAGTTGGTCTTCGACCTGAAGTCTGCAGGTATTATTATTTATTGCATTGACGTGCTCCGCGACCGTGGTCAGTTGAGCCGCCGTCTGTGAACACCCAGTCAAGCCTGCCGTGGCCTGGATTTTGCTGCACGTCTGTTTGTGGATGAAAGGTGCCGCGATACATTAAGCGTACAAAAAGCGTCTTTCTCTGCTTTTTGGCCACGCCACGCACTTGTACTGTAATTCAAAAATAGACAAATGTTCAAATGTTCAGATTAAGACTCATTTGACTGGGGCAATATAAGGACACAGGGTTTTCCCTCGCTAATTTTACAGTTTACTAAAGCGTCAAATGCTAAAATAGCTTAATATTTCACTTCAGTTTTCAATGTTTATATTTTAGTTACTTTAATACGTTTCTGACAGCTGTTTGTCTAATACTTTTTCACTCTGCTACAGCTCTTCCTCTTCAAAGTTATTGTCAGCTCAAGATACAAGGTTGTCACCCTGCAGGGTTTTCAAGAAGCTGATTTTAAGGACATTCATGTTACAATGAGGTACAGTTAACACATCCTTACTGATATTAAAATCTTTTGCTGTTTTACTTGCATATTTGTTGCAGGCCTAATGCAGTCACACAACATATTTAATGCAGACCATGCAATTCTTTTTGTACAATTTCATATGCTTAGTCTATATTGCTTCTGCTGATATGCTGCTGTTGATTCCTCTTCAACGTTATTGTCACCTCAAGATATAAAGTGTCACCCTACAAAGTTTTCAAGAAGCTGTGTGAAGGATCTTCATTTTACAATAAGGTAATTGTGAACTTGCTTATTTTTAAAACATTCTTTATTCTTGATTTAATTACTTGTGTCATGACCTCTATACATGACCTCTTTAATATGTTACAAGATGGCATGTGATTTACATATGTGATTATTTTTCATCTGTACTTGCTGCCCACTACTAGTCTCTTTGGCTCCATTTTTCCTCCTGTCTTGTGTCTGTTTCAGATGAGCACAGAGTTCACCATCGATCGTCTGCAGTCATTCTTGAATGGACTAGATGCCTTGTTGTCTTTTAGAGCTGTACGAAGCATCTATATCATCAAGCAGGAGCTTGAGCCTTAGCAGTTATACAGTGCCTTGATAAGGAGGTATGAATAAAAATGAACTCAATTTGATCAGTTTGCCCTAATATAAGTGTTCTAATGTATATATATATTGGAGTCACTCAGTCTTGTTTATAATTGTATGTAGGACACACATTGGAATCGAAGAAAAGCTGCCTTACTTGGACTTCTACGCTTCCTTTCAGAGGAGACTTCTGAGATAATCAAGATGTGTGATGTAAGAAAATATATTTAAATCTTGTGAATGTACTTATGATACTGAATTCATTGTAGAGCAGTATGTGTAGGGAAAAAGTAAATCAGCTTAACTATTACAATATATTTATTATTATTATTTTATCCCAGAATCAGTAATAATTTATGCTAAAATGCTTTTTTGACTGTCAGTCAATCTAAGTACTATACTATATATTGTGCCTAAACATGTCATCAATAATATCATGTACAAATCTAACAAAATAGTAAAGTTTTTATTTTATTTTAATTTAAATTTTTTGCTTTATCTGGAATCTGAAATGCTGAATGTTGGTCAAGTGTTTACTATAAGGAAAAACCTTTGAGCATTTATTGGAAATAGACCAATTTCACATGTGTGTTCTTATTGCTTTTAGTGAGAGTTTACTACATGAGTATTGTTCAACACAGTCAATTACCATGTATTGTGAAAATCATTCAAAGGTCAAAAAGCTACATGTACTTGTTTATATAGAGAACACTTACAATCTTTAAAGTGATTGAGCCGTTATTTTGTATCATTACACACGGCCTGCCCACTCCTCATTTCTCCCCAATTCATGCCTTTTTCTTTCCCCCTCAGTTACATTTTCTATACCTCTTTTATACCACTCATCTACCTTTCTTCTAGTTCTGTATATTATTAGAGAAACGTTGATGTTTTGATGAAATGGATGTTTAAGCACTTGTGTTCTAAAATGGCTTTTTAAAACTTGTTTCCTTACAAGAATTTGTATTCTCAAACAAATGTTAAAGCTTGTACAACATTACTTGAATTTTTGAATATTTCAATACATTTTTTACATTTTTTGAGCAGACCAGTTACAAGTTTATTTATTATGAGCTGATTTGAGTTTTCTTGAACTGATAATGTAACATAGTAAGTTGTTTTAACTCAGAGCATCAAGTTGAAACAACAAATGACCATTAGTTTAATAAATTGTAAAACTTAACTTCTTAAGTTGAAACAAAGAGTATCTGTAAGTTGAGTTAACTCGCATTTTTAAGGCAGCAGGTGAACTTTCGTTTATAAGTTTAACCAACGTGAAATGTTTTACAGTGTGAAAACTGGAAGGAAAAAAGTCACGACAGCCTTTTAAAACCCTCTAGAGTCGATTAACGCATATAAGCGTTTTGAGTCATTTTCTCCTGATATACCCGAAAAGAACTTAAATTACACTTTCAGTTTTAATCGTACAGATAAGAGCAATACATCAATCGAATCTGTAAAGGGTCTACTTTTTTTTGGATACAAACATAATGACAACAAAACTTTGTGCACTTATAAAATAAAGATAACAAACAAGGTGTGCTGTCTGCAGCCTTTGTCTGCGCTGATCTTCATTTCCAAACACGTCATTAAAATGAACTGTAACTCCATGAATACTCAACGAAGAGACATGAGAGATATATCTATGGAAAGCTTGACATGTCTAAAGTAATCCATATCCAAACAACGCAATGTCCTTTTTTCACGTCTCCCTTCATTATATCTAATGTGAATGGAAGGCCAAGAGGGTCAAATATGGAAGGCCAAGAGGGTCAAAAACACGTGAATTTTAACGCGTCAACAACACGTTAAATACGTGTATTTCACGTGTAGACAACACGTTAAATACGTGTTGTTTACATGTGAAAAATCAACGCGTATTTAACGTGTATTTGTGTGTGTTTGTGTGTGAGTTTGTGTGAATGTGTGTGGGGGGGGGGGGGGGGGGGGGCTAGAGTTTGAAATTATTATTTGCAGCACAAATAAGGTTTTTTAGGATTTTTAAAAATCCCTAAAACTGTCAGAAAAGGATAAGGCCTAAGATATTTCTGTGTGAGTGGCTAAATTTATTTTTGTTTTTATAATTATAATGCATAAACTATGAAATTATACAAAATGTATAAAAAGTACAATAGTTATTGTTTTCCAATGTATTTTATTTATTTATTTATTTATTTAATTTATTTGTTTGGATTTACATTTCAAAAAATTAGCCTACTTTGATCATTCTAACAGCTTGAATAAAACCCGTTAATATTTATTATAGACCACTGTAACTGTCTATAATCTAACAAACAAGTTTATTATGAAAATAAAAGTGTGTACACCAGATAAATTGGGAGATAAAGAAATTGCTAACAATAGTATAATAGAGCATGTTTTAGGTTTTTAGGCGTTTAGATGCAGAAATGGACAAATCAAATGTAAAATAAAATGTACTTGATTTAATTAAATATAGATTAATTCTTGTTAGAGCAAAATAAATAAATAAATAAATACTTACACATATAAAAAGCAGCCAAGACGAATGAGTTTCCTTTTTTTATATATATAGATTAAAATTGAAGACAGAAGCAGCTGGTAAATGCGGTCACTTTAATATTCAAATCCAGTAGATCCACTTCAGATTTATTTCTCAAAAGTTTATGTTCACGTGGCTGTTTTCGTTTATATTCGCCAAGCTATTATGTATTTTGAAATAATCTTGTCCGTGATGTGTTCGTTCGTATGACGAAAGGCAGAATCCTGCAGCTCGAGAGATATATGTTATTCTGCCAGTCGCAGTTTCAAATAGTCTTTCACACTTAAACGGGTCACAAACACCTGCATTTAGCTCTTGTTGTGTTATAATGGGTGTATTGTGTGCATTCGTGGTAATATTTTATTTTAAAAAGCTCTTAAACAAGAATAAATTTGTTAGTTTTGAGCTTGACAGTGTACGCGCTGATCGGAGCGATGATTTCAGATAGGCAGCCGCAAATATTTCATTTTCGCACAAACAGTTCAAAAACATCTGAATTTAGCTCTTGGTGTGTTCTAATTGGTGAATTGTGTGATATCGCTGTAATATTTTATTTTTAAAAGATTTAAAACAAGAATAAATTCGTTTTTTCTGAGCTCTTGACTCCAGACGCTCATGATCACAGCGGTGATTCATTCATCTCTCGTCTTTCTCATGTATCACTGACCACACATCAGTTATTAATGAGCCCTGACCCGGTAATAATCAGATATGTTGGTTTAGCTTGTCAGTGTGAATTAAATCTAAGTATTTATTTGTATTTTTAACTGATTTAAAAGTGAAACTAAAAGTCCGGGAATTGCACCTGTAGGGGCGCTATTTCTCTCAGACAATGGAAGTCTAAGCACATATACTCAAACAGAGGGACAGAGTGAGATGAGATGTCTGACAGTTTTTTTACATTTCTGTTATCCATACAGTGTTGTAAAGTCATGAAACTATCCATATTTGCTCAGAATGACTTTTTTTCTGTATGAAAAAAGGTTTTGAAGTGTTTGGAATTTAAAAATGCAGGACAATTAATGATTCCCTTTTTACTGTCATTAAAAAAAAAACACCACAACAAAACCGTTCAAGCTATCCAAAATCCATTGGCAATTTAAGTTCCTCAATGTTTTGGCATCATGTAGACAAAGTTTGAATTTGTCCACATTCAAATCAAAATAGCCGACTTCCTGTTGGTCGTAGCTGATGACTGTGAATTAGAAAGTTGTCCGTCTTGATAAGAACAATTGATGTACCGAGTTTGGTGTCTGTAGCTAAAACTAACCCCCCCACTTTTGACAAAAGGTGGCGCTATAGAGTGCCTCTTCCACGCCCTCTTATGAACTTTTGCCAGTGTCTAGTTATCATTATTACTGATATGTGTTCTGAGTTTGATGAAATTCTAAGCATGTTATATGCCTCAAAATCACCTGAGAAGTATTCCAGTTTGACATGTTGCCACGGCAACAATATATTTAGATATCAATATCCGCCCAGCAGATTTATATCGGCTGTGTTTTAACATTATTCTGTTGAAGTTTGAAGCAAATTGAGTAAAAATAAGACGCTGAATTCAAAGCATTTTGAAAATGACACACGTCCTGCTGCCAGTTGGTGGCGCTATAACTTTGACTCCTAATAGTCACATATATGCGATCGACAACATACAACGAATAATCTGATGAAGTTTGATTAAAATCAGGAAATGTATGTGGATGGTATTAGACACGTCCTGTTTCTCATTTCTCGCCATAAGTTCAACGCCTCGCCACGAGCAAACCGTTCGAGATATCAAAAATCCCCTGGCAATTTTTCATCCCCAATGTCTTGAGATCATGTTGACCGAGTTTGGTGGCAATCGGCTAAAAAACCTATGACAAGTATATCAAATTCCAGAGCATGCGCTTTTTACATAACTCTAAATAGCTGACTTCCTGTTGGGCAGAGCCTATGAAATATATATTACTTATTACTTTATATATACTACTTTTATTTAACCAGAATAAAAGTCATTGAGATTAAAAATCTCTTTTCCAAGAGCGTCCTGGCCAAGACAGGCAGCAGCACAATTAACAAGGTTACAGACATAAAAACATATAACATCAACATATAACAATTTATACAAGTAATAAATAATTATAAAGTCATAAGAAATCAGAATTTCACATATTATTGCAAGCAATAAACAGCAGCAAGGATCGTCCGTCATAACTGAGTCAGTCTACAGCCAGTTTGTGTAGCTTCCATGTTATTTAAAAGTAATTTAAAATCAGCCAATGAAACTGGCTCCTTAAGATTCAGGACATTTTGCAGCTGATTCCAAGTGCAGGGGGCCGCATACTTGAACGCCCCTTTTCCCTTTTTGGTCCGGACTTGAGGGACAGATAATAATAATAAGTCCTCAGAACAAAGACAATATCTTCCTGTATTTTTCTTTTCGATGTAAGATTAGAGGTATGGGGGAAGCAGACCAAGAATTGCCTTGTAGATAAAAATGTACCAATGATTAAGTCTACGGGTGGACAATGCAGACCAACCAACCCCATCATACAAAGAACAGTGATGAGTAAGTGCTCTAAAGTTTGTGATAAACCTAAGAGCTCCATGATAAACAGTATCCAACAGTTTCAAGCTTGTGGTGGAAGCATTCATGTATATAACATCGCCATAGTCCAGCACTGACAAGAAAGTGGCAGCAACAAGCCTCCTTTTGGCCTCAAAGGAAAAACATAACTTGTTTCTAAAATAAAAACCCAATTTCAGCTTTAATTTTTTTACCAACTGTTGAATGTGAGGTTTAAAAGAGAGTGAATCATCAATTAGGATACCAAGATACTTGAATTGAGATACAGACTCAATCTCGGAGCCCTGAGAAGTAGTGATGGGTAGAAGGTTCCGTGACTTTGATTTTGCATTTGAGAACAACATAAGTTTTGTTTTGTCGTCATTCAAAACAAGTTTTAAATCGAACAAGGTATGTTGTACAGTATCAAAAGCAAGTTGAAGCTGACAAAGAGCTTGGTTTGGAGTTGATGCAGAGCAGTATATCACAGTATCATCAGCATAAAAGTGAACATTTGCGTTGAAGACATTTTGATCAAGATTGTTGATATATAAAATAAATCAAAGTGGTCCCAGCACTGACCCCTGGGGCACACCCTTAGATATACTAAGAGGGCTGGAAGTGAGACCATCTGCCTGTACACAATGGGATCTACCTGATAGATAGTTGTCAAACCAGCAAACTGTTTGTTCTGACAACCCGACACTGAGAAGTCTTTGTTTTAATATTGCATGATCCACAGTATCAAAAGCCTTCGATAGGTCAATGAAGAGAGCTGCACAATGTTGTTTTTTATCTAAGGAGTCAATAAAATCATTTACTACTTTTAGGGCTGCTGTAGTTGTGCTGTGTTTTTTACGAAAACCTGATTGAAAATTAGACAGAATATTGTTGATAGTTAGAAACTCTTTCAATTGTTCATTCACCAGAGTTTCCATAACCTTGGTCAGGACAGACAATTTCGAGATGGGTCTATAGTTATTTAAATCAGTGGGGTCGCCTCCTTTTAACAGAGGAAAAACAAATGCGGATTTCCATATAAGTGGAATTTCATTCGTGTTCAGAGAAAGATTAAAAAGATAAGTCAAAGGCGGTGCAATAAAATCAGATGCTAACTGTAGAAAATAAGGCTCCAAGTTATCAGGACCAGCCGATTTTCTAATGTCTAAAAGTGTGAGGGCTTTATGCACTTCTGAAACTGAAAATGGCTTGAAACTAAAAGAATTACTGACTCCAGAATGACCATGAAAATTACCTTTGGGATGATTCTGATGTGAAGTGTTGAGGGAATCAAATAATGAACCAGAGGCAATAAAATGCTCATTAAAACAGCCAAGCATCTCAGCCTTATCGGATAATTTATGTGAGTCCTTAACAATACATTGTGGCAGCTCAATGCCAGTTTTGTTTCCAGCCAAGGATTTAATCGTCTTCCAGAATTTTAAGGGGTTATTTAAATTATTTGAAGTTTCTATAAGAAAGTGGTCAGCTTTGGCCTTCCTGATAGCCAAAGTGCACAAATTGCGCAGTCTCCTGAAGAGCAACCAATCAGAATCCAGGCTTGTTTTCCTGGCTTTCGCCCAGGCCTTATCACGCTCCTGAAGAGAGTTGGCTAAATCTACAGTGAACCATGCATTGTTTCGGCCTTTTACTCTATATTTTCTGAGGGGAGCATGCTTGTCAACAATTTCTTTAAAACCATCATAAAAAAATTTCCAAGCATTTTCAACGTCTGCAATAAGATACATTTTATCCCAATCAAAATAAAACAGGTCATGTAAAAACCCTTGTACCGAAAAATGTTTTGTGTCACGCTTAATAATGATACGTGGCTTGGTTTTGGGAATTTTTGTGTTCCTGACCGTGGCAACAACACAGTGGTCACTAATGTCATTTGCAAAAACAGAAGCTGCTGAGTATTTGTGAGGAACTGGGGTTAGGATAAGATCAATTAAAGATGATTTATCTGGACATTTCAGATTAGGTCTGGTGGGACTGTCAACGAGCTGAAAGAGATTTAGCGAGTCACAGTAAGCTTTAAATTCATCAGATACTGGATGTAACCAGTTCCAATTTAGATCTCCAATGACTACAATTTCGTTCTGATTTAGTCCTGATAAAAGCTGCATTAAAGAAGGCAGAGCATCCCTGACAGCTGATGGTGTCCTATAGCAACCAACTACCGTAATGTGGAGAGTCTTCGAGACCTCGAGGTCAAGAGCTAAAAATTCGAATTGCTTACTCACTGATTTAGAGAGAAGCATATTTACATGAAACTTATTTTTAATATATACCGCGACACCCGCACCCCTTCTGGGACGATCAGTCCTATATACGTTGTAACCATCAATACTGATATCCTCAATCAGAACAGATTTGCTTAGCCAAGTTTCTGATAAAACAAGTACATCAGCTTCAGTTGAGTGTGCCCAAATACGAATCACATCTATCTTTGCAATCAAACTACGAACATTCAAGTGAATAAAACCAAGGCCAGCCCTGGATTTAAAATCAGCAGGGGTATTGAGACATATAGCAGAGTCTGGGCCTGGATTAGGTTGCACATTTCCTGAAATCAACAGCAACAGAACAATTAAACACCTCAGCTTAAGTGATTTAAATGATTGAATAGAAGATTCATTCTTTGAGCTTATTTTTAGTACAAAGTTACGAAGGCAGCTTTCAGAAATAGTAAAATTGTTTTGTAAAGCCATAACACTGATCAGACGGGCCAAGTCCGCAGTGTCAGAGGAGAAGAACAGAGGCAGGTGCATTGATTTAATGTCTGATGCACAAACAGATGCGCACGTCCCCCAGCGTGTTGTGACAGTATTTAAAAGACCTGCACGGGAGTAGTTGGTCCTGTGCGGGCTTCCATACATTCCGCTCAAGATTAGTAAATCTATGGCGTCTCGAGGTCAAGACATGTTTGTATCGCGTCTGTGTACATAGTGTGTCTATTGTTTTAAACGTGCACGTCGTTTTTATAATCTTGTTTTTATAAAAACAACTCTCGCACGAACTCCAGTGGGCTTCATTACTTGTTCATCCTGGGACTATCTTTCTATTACATTGTTGATACCCTCGATTGCACGGTGATACAGGATCACTCCTCAATTTATTGGATTATCATAGCCAGCCATCGGGCCAGTAACAGTCATCAACTACCTAGCTCAGCTGACTAGCCGCAACTGCATACATTACAGCACCTCATAGCAGGTCAACGGAGTTCGGTCTACCTCGACCTGGTCGGCTGGCTGGCAGGCGTCCTCACTCTCCAGCGTTGTCCTCTCGGAGCTCTGCAGGTCCATCGCGAGTGTCTTGCCGACAGGATTACACAACCTGTAGCAAATAATGTCACTCCAACCCCTCAGGAGCTCTCTTATGTAGACTTCTGTAATAGCAATAATTTGAGGTCCATGCACATTAACATCAGAAGCCTACTTCCTAAAATGGATTTATTTGTTGCCCTTACGCACTCAACTAACCCTGATATTTTAGCAGTGTCTGAGTCCTGGCTCAGGAAATCCATTAAAAACTCAGAAGTTTCAATCCCGGATTATAATGTTTTCCGTCAAGACAGAACTACAAAAGGAGGTGGAGTCATTCTTTACTGTAGACAGGCTCTACAATGCTCTGTCATTTTATCTAGGTCTCTGCCAAAACAGTTTGAGCTCTTAATTTTGCAAATCCATCTTTCTAGAAACAAGTCTCTGACTGTACCCACCTGTTACAGACCCCCCTCTGCACCCAGTTGTGCCCTAGACAACCTATGTGAACTGCTTGCTCCATATTTATCTTCTGAGTTCTTACTTCTGGGCGATTTAAATTGGGACATGCTTAATGCTTCATCCAGTTTACTTTCCAAACTTGATGCCCTCAATCTCACGCAAATCATTAACGAACCCACTAGATATAATCGAAAATCTGCAAATAAGGGCACTCTCATAGACATTGCCTTAACTAATATGCCCACTAAAGACGTCTCTGGTGTCTTTAGCCAACACATCAGTGATCACTGCATAATTGCATGTGTCCGTAATGGGTCTGCAACCAAAAGGCCTCCTCTTATCATACACAAACGCTCACTAAAACATTTTTTGCGAACAGGCCTTTTTATATGATTTAGCCCAGGTATCCTGGAAGGATATCGATCTTATCCCTACAGTTGAGGATGCTTGGTCATTCTTTAAAAGTGCCTTTCTAGCTGTTCTAAATAAGCATGCCCCTTACAAAAGGCTCAGAACTAAAAGTAGATACAGCCCATGGTACACTCCTGAACTCACCGCCCTTAACCAATATAAGAATATTCTGTGGCGTACGGCATTAGCATCGAACAACCCAGAGACCAGCAACTCTTTAGGGAAGTCGATACACACAGGCACACATACAAACAAAAATTTGCCACCTGCAACACTAATTCTAGAAAGTTCTGGGATACAGTAAAAACTATGGAGAAGAAGAACACCTCCGTACAGTTACCCACAGCACTAAAGCTAGACAATATTATCACTACTGACAAATCCTCCATGGTTGAGAACTTTAACAAGTATTTTGCCATGGCTGGTCATGCTTTTCATCTGGCGAATCTGACTCTAATTAACAGCCCCTCACCCTCTGTAGCACTTAGTCAAAATTTTCCACGTTTTTCCTTTGCCAATGGTCAGATAGCCGACGTTCTAAGGGAGTTGCAGCATCTTGACCCCTTCAAATCATCAGGATTAGACAATCTGGACCCTTCCTTTTTAAAGTTGTCTGCAGTAATTATTGCTAATCCCATCACCAGTCTTTTTAACCTTTCTCTTAACTCATCAGAACTACCTAAAGATTGGAAAACTGCTGCTGTAATCCCTTTATTCAAAGGAGGGGATAGTTTAGATCCAAATTGCTATAGACCGATCTCTATTCTTCCCTGCATTTCAAAGGTCTTCGAAATAATTATTAATAAACAAATTATTCACCATCTTGAATCTCATCATAGTCTTTCCGAAATGCAATCTGGTTTCCGAGCCGGTCATGGGTGCACTTCAGCCACACTTAAAGTTACAAATGACATCATAACTGCTATTGATCAAAGATACTATTGCGCAGCAGTCTTTATTGACCTGGCCAAGGCCTTTGACTCTGTCAATCACAACATCTTAATTGATAGATTAAGGAACTTGGGGTTCTCAGATGATTGCCTTGCTTGGTTCAAAAATTATTTCTCTCACAGGTTTCAATGTGTTAAGTCAGAGGGCCTACTTTCCAGTCCTCTGGCTGTCTCCATGGGGGTGCCTCAGGGATCAATTCTAGGGCCGACTCTATTTTCTGTATATATTAATGACGTTGCTCTTGCTGCAGGTGATTCTTTGATCCACCTCTATGCAGACTACACCATCCTTTATACGTCTGGCCCGTCGTTGGACACTGTGTTAAAAAATCTTCAAGAGAGTTTTAATAATATACAGCATTCATTACGTTCCCTTCAACTGATTTTAAATTCGACCAAAACTAAATGTATGTTTTTTAACCGATCTCGCACTGTACCTACCTGCCCATTAAGCATCACCACACTAGATGGGTCTGCTATAGAACAGGTAGACAAGTACAAATACCTAGGGGTTTGGTTAGACTCTTCTCTTTCTTTCCAGACCCACATTAATCAGCTCCAAACTAAAATTAAATCCAGAATTGGCTTCTTATTCCGTAATAAAGCCTCTCTTACTTTTCCAGCAAAACTCGCTCTCGTGAAAATGACCATCCTTCCAATTATTGACTAAGGTGACATTATTTACAGAATTGCTTCAAACTCTCTCCTTAGTAAACTAGATGTTGTATATCATACTGCCATCCGTTTTGTCACCAATGCTCCATATAATACCCACCACTGCGACCTCTATAGTTTAATCGGCTGGCCTTCATTACAGACCCGACGTCAAAAACATTGGTATCATTTCATCTATAAATGCCTACTGTGTAAAACCCCACCTTATCTAAGATCACTAATCTCTAGAGCTACCCCCTTTATGAACCTTCGTTCAAGCAGGTATATCACTTTGACTGCTACTAAAGCCCGTACCTCCTTTGGTCGTCTTTCTTTCCAGTTCTCCGCTGTTAACGACTGGAATACACTTCAAAAATCTCTGAAGCTTGAATCCATTGTCCCGTTATCCACATTCAAAATATTATTAGCAAACACATTGTCAGACCATTGTACATGCTAATCCCAGCTCACACCTTAGTCATTAATATATGTGTTTGTACATTTTAATATACCATGGCAGTCTTTGTCTGTTTGATCTGATGTTTGATCTGTTTTGTCTTGTAATTTCATGTGTAACTTTTGTACCTCGACGCTTTTATCTTGGCCAGGTCTCCATTGTATATGAGAAAGTATTCTCAATGTGCTTACCTGGGTAAATAAAGGTTAAATAAAATAAAATAAATAAATAAACACATTAAAAAAAAGGGCAGCGCCATTGCACGTTCCGTTCCTAGCCAATGCATAGGTAATCCAGTCCAGATTTTCAGACCTCCTGAGAAAGATGACGTTGCATCACGTCATGTGTAAACAGGAAGACAAGCCCAATGAAGCAATGCTGTGAAAGAAGTGATTAAAAACCAGGACCCGCCGGATTTTAAAACAACAAAGATACAGATTCAAGCACAAGGCGCAAAGACAAGAAAAAAGCACTTCCCTTTCTCATGAGAAGTTTGGACACGTAAGATTCGAAGGCGTGTCGGCGATTTGGCTGCATTGAACAGGATCCAAGTTCCGCACTGACAGGGCGGTCCAGGTCATCCGAACCGTCAGGAGAGTAAGTTTCACTTCAGTTAAATCCAAGTTCGATGTGTGATGGACTGGTTCCTTATAGAACGTTAGCGATGAACAGAAAACGGCCAGTGTAGATTAGTCCCAGCACAGTGCCTGTAAACCACTTGCCGTGTTCGCCTTCCAGATTAACTGTCTATTTACAAATCAAAGACAGTAACCTAATTTACTCGAAGCAAATCCAATGATTCAGAGACAGCACCATCAAGAGACAATAACATTGATGACAATCACACAGACAGAGACATAAATGTAGATGGTTTGGGACATGCTGCCATCTTGGTTTATTTTATTTTTTGTGTTGTGTATTTTATTTTATATGTGTGAGCTATACATCAACATTTCCGACTGAGATCCAGGGGGCGCCGTAGAGCCCCTGTGCCACGCCCGGGTCCCAGCCTCTGCGGGCTCCTAAAGGCCACATATTCCAAGGTGTGTGCAAATATTCAAGAGTTTTTGAGTATGTTAAGGACCCCAAAAGCCCCCACAACTTTGACGAAAAATATGAATACAAAAACCCTGAATAGCCAACTTCCTGTTGGGCGGAGCCTATGACATGCAGTACGAAAGTTGTTTGGTTTGATGAGCTCTACATGTGTACCGAGTTTCATGTGTCTATGTGCAAGTATTTATGATATATGGCCCTCAGTATTCCAGGGGGCGCTGTAGAGCCCCTGTGCCACGCCCGTGTATCAGTCTCTGCCCGGCCCTAATGGCCGCAGGTTCTAAGGTGTGTGCCAATTTTCAAGAGTTTTCGAGCATGTTAAGGGCCCCAAAAGCCCCCAAAACCTTGAAGAAAAATAATAATAATAATAATAATAATAACAATAACAAATAATCCTAAGGAAAACAATAGGGCTCTCGCCCTCCAGGCTTGAGCCCTAATAATCCTAAGGAAAACAATAGGGCTCTCGCCCTCCAGGATTGAGCCCTAATAATAATAAACGGAGCAATTCCAATAGGGTCCTCACACTGCAGTGCTCGTGCCCTAATTAACAGAAGAAGAAGAATGAGCTTTAATGCTAGGTATGTTTATATGAGGAATTTGTTTTTATGGCAGAAGCTTCCGCAGTGCAACAGAGTGACAGCGATAGAACAAAAACACAGATAATAAAATAATAATATTATTATTATTAATAAATTATGTATAAATAATTTATTAATAAATACAAAATAATATTAATACAAATATTAATAATTACAAAAATATTTAGGCTACTGATATTATTTGAAAATAAACTGTAACAGTTCTTTATGGAACCTTATTTATAAAGGTTTCTATTTAGAAAAAAAAAATAAAATAAAAAAATAAATGGTTCTGCTATTTTTAAAACTCGAAGAACCCAATTTGGTACTGTTTAGAACATTTTACCAGGGAAACTTTGGAGGATGTTGTTGAAAAAAACAGATTATACAATTTTTCCAATAAAATATTGGCATAATGTTCCACAATAATAAGGAAGAACTTTCTTTCAGCCACATTAGGAAAATGCTATGAGGATATCGTTTTGAGGACTGAGATGACAAAATGTTCTTGAAAAAAAAAGAACTTTATAGTAATGTGACATGTTAATAAAGCTAAAACATTACTAAAATGGCTGCCTTGAGTGGTAAGTCAGTTAAATTCCAGGGTCTCGATTGCAAAATGCATTTGATATCTGTTGCCGAACGTGTTACAGGAGACGACAAGCGCTGATTGGGCCACGTTTAAATCCACCAATCACTGCATACTTTTATCGTGACGTAAGGTAATTTGAAATCGACGAAACGCGCGAACACCAAACGGTTGTTGAAGATATTGATGTACAGTGTGCGTGGTCGGAATCGTCTTATTTGACGGAACTTAATTGAGTACGGACGGAGTTTTTGCACACTTCAAACGCGGCAGAATCGGGTACAGAGGTGCTGGAGGATGCTTTACTCGCGGGTACAGTGCGTGACCTTAACAACAAACCTGTGTCCAGGTCAGGTCAGCGGAACTCTCCCTTTCACAATAATTACCTGTAACGTTACATTTCTTTATGGCTTTTTCAGTTTTACATATTTCTTTTTATCCTTTGCGTATTTGCATACACAAAAATCAGTTTCAATCTAGGATGACACGATTCTTCTTCATCTTTTTTTTTATATATATATACTTTTAGTGTTTCACATGCACATTTGTTATAGCGGTATATCTTTAAGTATTGGGGCTGGATCTTACTTTCTTGAAATTATATGACCGTTGCATTAATTTTGGATGCTGGTTTTTAATAACAGCTAGATTTGTTTTAATCCAGAACCCAAACTGCCTGCTTGAAGATGAACACGGATGATGCAATAAAAGTCTTCATTTACAACAAAGGTACTGTAACGTTAATTAGTTTCTACTTTCTAGGTAACGTTAATATTGGTAACATTTTATTTTAGAGTTCAGCTCTCACTTTTAACTTTTTGCTTATTAGCTTGCATATTAAAAGTACAGGTGCATCTAAATAAATTAGAATGTCAAGGAAAAGTACATTTATTTCAGTAATTAAACTCGTGTATTAAATAAATTCAATGCACACAGACTTCAGTAGTCTACGTCTTTGGTTCTTTTAATTGTGATGATTTTGGCTCACATTTACTAAAAACCCACCAATTCACTGTCTCAGCAAATTAGAATACTTCATAAAACCAATAATAATAATAATAATAAAAAAAAAAATCTAGTCAATTGTTGGCCTTCTGGAAAGTATGTTCATTTACTGTACATGTACTCAATACTTGGTAGGAGCTTCTTTTGCTTTGCTTTAATTACTGCCTCAGTTCAGCGTGGCATGGAGGTGATCAGTTGGTGGCACTGCTGAGGTGGTATGGAAGCCCAGGTTTCTTTGACAGTGGCCTTCAGCTTATCTGCATTTTTTGGTCTCTTGTTTCTCATCTTCTTCTTGACAATAGCCATAGATTCTCTCTGGGGTTCAGGTCTGGTGAGTTCTCTGGCCAGTCAAGCACACCAACACAACTTTTGGTGCTTTTGGCAGTGTGAGCAGGTGCCAAATCCTGTTGGAAAATGAAATCGTCATCTTCAAAAAGCTGGTCAGCAGAAGGAAGCATGAAGTGCTACAAAATTTCTTGGTAAACAGGTGCAGTGACTTTGGTTTTCAAAAAAACACAATGGACCAACACCAGCAGATGACATTGCACCCCAAATAATCACAGACTGTGGAAACTTAACATTGGACTTCAAGCAACTTGTGCTATGAGCTTCTCCACCCTTCCTCCAGACTCTGGGACATTGGTTTAAAAAAAAAATACAAAACTTGCTCTCATCTGAAAAGAGGACTTTAGACCACTGAGCAACAGTTCAGTTCTTCTTATCTTTAGCCCAGGTAAGACGCCTCTGACATTGTCTGTGGTACAGGAGTGGCTTAACAAGAGGAAAACGACAACTGTAGCCAAATTCCTTGACACATATGTGTGTTGTGGCTCTTGATGCCTTGACCCCAGCCTCAGTCCATTCCTTGTGAAATTCACTCAAATTCTTGAATCCAGTTTGCTTGCCAGTCCTCATAAGGCCGCGGTTCTCTCGGTTGCTTGTGCATCTTTTTTTCCCCCACACTTTTTTGTTCCACTCAACTTTCGGTTAACATGCTTGGATACAGCACTCTGTGAACAGCCAGCTTATTGGCAATTGATTTTTGTGATTTACACTTCTTTTAAAAGGTGTCAATGATTGTCTTCTGGACAACTGTTAGATCAGCAGTCTTCCCCATGATTGTGTAGCCTAGTGAACCAAACTGAGAGACCATTTTGAAGGCTCAGGAAACCTTTGCAGGTGTTTTGAGTTGATTAGCTGATTGGCATGTCACCATATTCTGATTTGTTGAGAGTGAATTGGTGGGTTTTTGTTAAATGTGAACCAAAATCATCACAATTAAAAGAACCAAAGACTTAGACTACTTCAGTCTGTGTGCATTGAATTTATTTAATACGCAAGTTTCACAATTTGGGCCGAAATACTGAAATAAATGAACTTTTCCAAAACATTCTAATTTGAGATGCACCTGACCTGTATAACAATAAAACATTTTTACAATGTTTCAAGATAACAAAGAAAGAACATTCTCTCAGCCACATTAGGGGAACATTATAGTAACATCACTGAGGCCTGAGATAGTGTATTATTGTTGTTATTATTATTATTATTTTATCAAACTTTCTTGTAATGTGACATAATAACAAATCTAGAACATTTTACCTGCAAAATTTTAGGGATGTTTTGAGGATGTTGTTGAGGTACCCGGTTATACAATATTGTCAATAATACATCGTCATCGTCTTCATATTCTAATTTGTTGAGATCGTGAATTGGTGGGTTTTTGTTAAAAGTGAACCAAAATCATCAACATTAAAAGAACCACAGACTTAAACTACTTCAGTCTGTGTACAACAAATTTATTTTAATACACGAGTTTCACAATTTGTGTTGAATTACTAAAATAAATGAACTTTTCCTCGACATTCTAATTTATTGAGAAGCACCTGTATATTGGTTGTTCATAGGGGTGGGCGATATGGAAAAAAATTTTTTTCAGAAATATCACGATTCACGATTTTATCACAATTCTTTGTCATGTTGGTTTTACTATTTTGCAAGTTGTCTGAGAATTGCATCCAAACAAATTTCCCTATATAAAGACAAATCCTTTCAAGGTAACAGAAAAAAAAGAAAGGCAGATATTTAGGCCAAGGAGGGTGAGGATAATTTTTTTTGTTATGTTTTAATAACAAGGATAAAAGAATGACAAAGATATAAATTACAACTACACATGACATACAAATAAAACAAAGTGCTTTATTTTCAGGTGCAATAGGTGCATTTAGCAGGACCATTCAAGAAATTAAATGAACAAATATAAAAATAAAATACTATATGAACCGATTCCTAAAGCAACTGTATTCAATTTCTCCAGTCAAGAACAGTGAGTGATTTTATTTATGTTCTTCTCTTTGTGTTTTGTTTTATTTTATTGTTTTATTTGACAGGCTTTAGCGCATGCCCTTTGGGTGTATGCGGCGCTCAGAAAAAGCACAGGTCAGACCAGCACGTGAATGAAACATTTAAAAGAACACGCTTAGCACATGAGTAACTTTACTGCTGAGCTAACACTGCTGTGAATGCATGTGGCATTGTACAGCCGATATGACGGAGGCTCCAGAACTGCAGCTGATAGAATGTGCACTGTAGCACGATACTACGATATTTCTTCAAAAGCAGATCGTGGAGACATTTTTATCATCCACGATCCAAAATTGTCATATCGCACACTCCTAGTTGTTCATTAGTATTTTAAGGGATACTCCACCCTAAAATGACATTTTTGTAATTAATCACTTACCCCATGTCGTTCCAAACTCATAAAAGCTTCAGTTGTCTTCAGAACACAATTTAAGATATTTTGGATGAAAACCTGGAGGCTTGAGATTGTCCCATAGACTGCCAAGTAAATAACCATGTCAAGGTCCATAAAAGTTATGAAATGTGTCTTCAGAATACTCCATCAGCCATCAGACGTGCAATCTGAGTTATATGAAGCGACAAGAATACTTTTTGTAAGCGAAGAAAACAAAAATGACTTTATTCAGCAGTTCCTTTGTCAATCGTCTCCTCTGTGTCACTCCAGATCACTGTATGCTCTTTTGTGTCCTCTGCGCCACAAGGATGCGCTGTTTCTACTTGTATTTAGCTTCACCCAAAAATGAAAATTCAGTCATTAATTACTCATTCTAGTTTTGTTCCAAACCCGTAACTTCATTCATCTTCAGAACACATGCAGAGGCAAAGAATTGTTGAAGAAAGTGGCTTATTTTTTATTTTTTTTGTGCACAAAAAGTATTCTCTTAGCTTCGTAAATTTATGATTGAACTAGGGATGTAACGGTACGTGTATTCGTACCGGACCGTTTCGGTACAGGGCTTTCAGTACGGTGCACGTGTGTACCGAATGACCGAATGCAATATATTGTTTTGCAGAACATATTTACATTTTCGTGTTTCCAAACAAACATATTAAGTGGCGGAAGTCTCCGCGTTCAGCACAAATCCCGCCCTGCAGCTGATTCTAAGCCGGTGACACACTGCTGCGTGGCGTGAGCGTGGCGTTTCTGCTGCGTGTCAGTTGTGTGATGGCTGCTTTGCGTTTTCTGTGTCTTTACACACCAGAATCGTGCCTGACGCGGTGATGGCGTGCTGCTGCTACTGTAGGTGACATAGAGGGAGGCCGCCGACAGACCAGGATCTTGTCTTCACGACAACAATATCTATACTTCATGTTGAGCATAAATATAAAGCATATACTGATAAAGGACACCATCAACAGTAAAACAGAAGGTTTTCAAAAGGCATCACTATGAGTGTGAACATCACTATAACTAGGAAAAAAACGATTGTAATTCAAACGCAGCTCCCGTCGGCATTTAAACAGACCTTTGTTCTTAATTCTGATCGGTCCAACGCAATAATGAAATCTGAGCAGGTCTATAAACTGAAACTGTTCATGCTGCACTTTACACTTTGGAAAAGTTATATATATTTTTTAAATATGAGCAGAACTACACGCTGGGATTGGTAATGCTGCACCGTAATCATAGTTATTTATTTATATTTTTTATTATATTTTATTATATGATATTGGTTTGAGACTGAGAGTATTTTATTTAGTGGATAACTTTGCAGCAGTATTTTATTTCTTATTCTTTTTTTATTTTATATATATTTTATTAAGAATTATTTTAAAAAAAGAGTGTAAACAAATTGTAAAAAAAAGTTTATAGTAATAAACAACCTGCAGTTTAATGTTTGCATTTCTTTCCCTTACTGTACCGAAAATGAACCGAACCGTGACTTTAAAACCGAGGTACGCACCGAACTGTGATTTTTGCGTACTGTTACACCCCTAGATTGAACCTGGACCATTTTAACAATGTCCTTACTATGTTTGTGTGCCTTGACCGTGGTGGTAGTACCGTTGCTGTCTATGGAGGGTAAGAGAGTTCAGGGATTTCATTGGTGGCCGTGGGTTAAAATGAATCTTTTGATTGTCCTTTTTTTTTTTTTTTTTTTTTTACATTCTGCACAAACAGAAATGAAATGTGTAACGCCACTCATAAAGAAATTCACAGAAACATACAGTAGGTGGCCATCCTATCTGGGGCTTACCGCCGCGTGTACCGCGGTGGTAACTGTAATTCAGTCGCGTGTTAAAATCATTCGCGAAACTACCGCCAGGTGGCGCAAAGGGACGGATTGCGAAATGAATGTAACTGTAAAATGAGATAAAAGAAGGAAGTAAAACAACAATAACATTATGATATAACATTGTAACATTTAAAAAAAAAAACATAATTTTTTTTTACAATTTGTTAATTTTTTAAATGTAGGATAGTCTTAGGCTACAGTCTACTAAACAAAAATTAAAAGAAGACCTTAACACAAAGGATCATATGCATGCTATTTTTATTAAACAGTAAATAAATATAAGGCCTATATATATATATATATATATATATATATAAGCTAAATGTTTTAATTTCATTTTCATTTCGGTTCATTCTTGGTTTAAAAAAATCTTCAGGTTCCATATGCAGAGCGAAATGGGAACGGTCCAGCATTTAGCAATAATTAGTATTAACTCTGTTTCAAACTACCAGCATTTTTGAATTATGCCTTATGTGTGACCAAAAATGAAGTATTATTTGTTTCAGCTGTTTGATCGCGCCGGTGCCTCGCGCACATATTCACTGGAAACAGCAGTCCTTCACCAGACAGTCGGCGTGAGCACTTTGACATTGTTAATTATGATTTTTTTTTTTTGCTCGATACTGAAATGCACACAGCCTATTTACCTCATGAATAATAGTTAAGCTTCAAATGGGCAACATCACAAATATGGAAACGTATGATTTCTCCCGATTGAGAAAGCCAAACCTGACCTTATGCTTAGCTTTAAATTATTATTATTTTGTTTTTTTTTGTTTTATTACTAAGCCTATATTATTATATACTGCAATTATATTTATCCATTAGAATTATATATTTTTAATTATTGTTTTGTTCTGATAAATTTGTTAAATTTAAAGGATTTGTTGTAAAATATTTTCTTATACCCTATTTTTTTCCTCTCACAAACTCTGATTTATTTTTTAGCGTGTTTAAAAAAAAACATGCAGCAAACGAAAATAGGTGATTGATCCGTTAAAATGAAACCTATACACGACTCATATTTTTTTTCCTTTGACAAACTTAATTTAATTTTTAGCGTGTTTAAAAAATAAAAAATAAAGAAAACATTCAGCAAATGAAAATAGGCGATTAATCCGTTAAAATGTGTTAAAAATGTGTTACTCTTGGTTAACAGTAATTATAATTATTTTACTCCAGAACAGAGCCTGGGACTAATCTAGGTTATCCATGGTTTTTTTTTTCATTGCATCTGGAAAGGACTTTGTTCATTACATTCACTTCACGCGCTCTGGCGCAGATCAGCCTCCCGCGATGCTCAGCTGTGGACGATTTAAAAATGTTTGAAATAAAGCAGTGGTTCTCAACCCGCGGCCCGTGACGAATTCAAATGAGGCCCGAACCACATGCTGAATAAAAATTTTTTTTATATAATTTTCTAAAATTTTATTATTTACATCAATTAAAAAAAAATTATGCTACTAATGAAATATAAGCTATATCCTAATGTTTTTATGTGATTTTTTTTCTTCATATATTATTTTCAGACATGAGCACTGGCATAAGCATTTAACGAACACATACAAGCGCGCACTTTGGCAGAATTCAATTCAAATAGTCATCAACAGCCATTAGGTAAATTGCCTTTAAGTTAAAATTGCGCATCAGAATGGACACATTTGTTTTTTAAGGGAGAAAAAAAAGAAATTGAAAAAATGCCAGCGAATGAACATGTACAAACTGTGAATAGTCGCAGTATCAGTATTGAAGGAGAAGTGCTGGATTTTCGTTTTTTTTTTTTTTGCCCCGCAACCATACATGCCAACCCTCCCGATTTTTCCGGGAGACTCCCGAATTTCAAAGCCCCTCCCGAAAATCTCCCGGGCCAACCTTTCTCCCGATTTCCACCCGGACAACAATATTGCTACACAATCCGCCGTTTCAGACCGAACAATAATAAAGGTTACACCTCGAAGTCAAGCGCGGCAAATTCAGAACGGAAAAAGAAGCAGAAGAAGAAGGGGAAAAGGAAGAAAGAAGAGACATGGCGAATAAAAAGAGAAAATATGCCTGCAAATTCCTAACTGAATGGAAAAAAAGAATTCACGTTCATCCAGGACAGCTCGAAGGGGAAGGGATATGCTGCCTGCAAACTGAATTTCACAGATGCTGCTCATAGCTACACTCCTTCAAGGGCTGTGCTACTGGCTGTGAAGCATTGCACCTTCAAATACAACCATCAGTAGAGGAGTGTTGTTGTTATTGTACATAATATGTATGTATAAATTATGTACAAATAAATGAATTATATTCTTCTTTACGTTTGTTTGTGTGTGTGATTATATAGCCCCCCCCCCCCCCCCCTTTGAATATCTCCCTAATTCTGAGGCCTCAAGGTTGGCAAGTATGCCCGCAACTCACTTGAAGAAGTTCAGATAAATGGAAACACCATACACTAACAATCCTTATCGTCATTGGAGAGTGTGTGCCGAGGCTCATGAGCAGACGACCGTGCGGACAGGTGCGCGTGGTCAGTAGGCTTCAAAAGCAAAATTGCACATGTGCAGGCAGAGTGAAGAAGCTCTACTCGAACCTGTGCAATCCGTCAGTAAAAGAATATAAAGACAGTCAGATGTGCAATAATTCTGGGCAATTGCAGAGCGGATCATCAGCCTGCGCATTCAGATGTATAAATTGAAGAAGTCTGCGTCCGCGCTGGCCGTGTCTGTGTCCGGATTGCTCATGCGGAAAGTATAAGGGGCTGTTTACACCTGGCCACTTCATGCGTTTTCTCAGATCAGATAGCTATCTGATTTATCAAAACGGTTCCATTTACACCTGGTCACATGAATGTGTTTTTGCGAAACGGATTTAAATCCGATCTTCAATTCCCGCGCTATATGCAGATTTAATGGAGTGCACGTCACCGAAAGCAACAGATATGAGCTGCATTTTATTGATCATCAGCTAAAATTTCAAAATCAAAGACCGCAATAAGAGAGAGCGGCAACAGCACTGGTAAGATCATTTCGTTTCTCTACTATTAATGATGATGATTGTGTGTTAAGCGTTCGCAACTTACTTTCACTTTGATTTGCGATAGTTTGCACGTTGGTTTAATGAATATATGCTCAGCTTTTCATCTGGTGGTGCGTGTTCCAGTAGCGTCATCATATCTGGCTATAACATTACATATAGCCTATAACACGCCCTCACACATTTATTTTTTAGCATTTTGGGGAGGAGTACAATTTACATATGTGGTTTTAACAACCAGATGCATTTACACTTGTCTAGTTTTGTCTGGAATGCGGCCCAGACCACCTCCTGAAGTGGTTTGTGCGATCGGATTCAAATCCGTCTCAAATGCGTTTCGGAGGGCATTTACACCTGGTCTTTTCATGATCGGATAGCTATCCGATCTGAGAAAACGCATGAAGTGGCCAGGTGTAAACGGCCCCTAACACAGGCGTTACAATCGCAACTTCTTTGTGTTATTGCTTTCAAGCTGAATCTCACAAAATTGGTCCCGACAGCATCAGGTGTTTTATTTATGGGGAGTAGAATTGTTTATTTCAATGAATGTAATAGATTATATATCATAATAGTTAGGCTATAATATTATAAATCAGGTTGGCTTGTATTGCTGACGTAATATTTAAATTATATGCGTAGGCTTGCACTTAGACCATAGTGCGGCCTGCTGGAAAAAAAGGTTGAGAACCACTGATATAAAGGTTGCTGTCCCATTTTATACAGGAATTGTTCGTTTTAAAAAATCGAATTATTTTGTTAGTTCTAATTATATTGTTAACACAAGTTCATTAAGAACTTTTTTTTTTACTTATAAACTCCTTGAGAATTTAAAGTTAGTGTAATAGTATTTAAATTCAAGTTTAAAAAAATGTTTTAATTGCTTAAATTGTTTTTCATTAATTAATAATATGTTATCATGTTTGTTCTTGTAAAAAATACGTGTTTATTCTTCAAGGGAAAAAATAAGGGACAATCCGAATATTTGTTTTGGTTTACCTATTTATGTAAGCTACAATTATTCAAATAATAATAATAATAATAATAATAATAATAAAATAATGTCATTAAAAAAATACCATTGGCCTGAGTAATTTTGACCATTATAGAATTGTGACTTTAAAGATTAGTCATTTAGGTGGTAAAAATACTGTGAAATTAATAATGGCATAACATTTTAGAAATTAACAATGGCATTTTAGAGCAACCGAAGGTTTATGAAACATTAGCCAATAAAGCATTTTTTTAAACAACGGAACTTAAAGTTGTGAACTAAAATATTATTTCAACCATACAGTGTGAATAAATAAAATGCATAATTTTCATAACATTTCATTATTCATAAAATGCATAACGTTTCTGGTGTTTGGATTTGTAGGCTACTTCAATATAATGAGCTCCAAGTTTAAGAATAGCCCTAGACTAGTTTCTCTCTCTCTCTCTCTCTGTTTAACAGCATTAGCTCAATGATATATATCTTCCTTCCGTTAGAATTTTCCTGCCTTGCTAAATGTTGGGCTCATGCAGGGCCGGCGCGTGCCTATAGGCGAACTAGGCAGCTCAGCCAGGGCAGAGAGAGAGAAGGCGAGAGAGAGAAAGAGAGAGAGAGAATTATTAATTTATTTGTTTGTTTCACATTAGGTATAAATAAAATAAAAGCTATAAATAAGGAAAAAAACTTTACATTTCGAATAAAAATTCCCGCACGGCAGCGCCCTATTAGTAGGTCTATATGTATGCAAAATACTTTAATGTATATTCAAAAATGTCAAACCAAATAAATTTATCTGGTCATGAGTAATCGCCTCCGTGGAAGAGCGCTTTTCGCTGCTTCGAGACCATGGGCGCGTATTTGGACTTTTATATGACATCGCATCTCTCAAAGAAAAGGAGAATAGAATAGCCTAGTTTTTCAGGATTGCTTAGGACTGGAAAAGGCCCTGATTCATGGAGACTCGCGAGATGTTGATGGGCATGAATTGTTTGAAGAGCTGACTGCTTTGGGCAGACGCCTGGTTGCTGGATCTAAACCACTGGATGCGCTTAAATTCATCTGTGAAAAGGGATGGAAAACAATTTTCCAAATGTTTTTGTAGCATTGAGAGTGCTTCTCACTCTCTCTGTCACTGTGAGCTGTGGAGAACGCAGTTTCTCAAAGCTTAAACTGATAAAAATGATCTCTGAAGTACAAGTTAAACTCGAGGACGCAACCAAAGCGTTTGCCGCTGCGAAAGCCCGACGCGCACGCTTCTGAAATGTAGGTGTGTGAATGTGTGTATCAGTCAAGAAAATCGAAAACTCCAGTTTTGTGAGCTAAAAAGTTGAGTGCACATGTTTAGTTTTATTCTGTACACTATCTATTAGCCTATAAAACAGAATTTATACTTAGCTGTTGCATTGTGTAGGCTACCCTTTTCACCTTTTTGCAGAATGAAAAAATTAAAAACTCTGAAAACATGCTTGCTTGCACGTTTTTATTTTAGTGTAATTTCATAGATTAAAGAAAATTTTTTTACATGCATCTTAAGGATCCCTAATTGTGAATGTGAGGGGGGCGGCACGATTGTGCTCTGCCTAGAGCGGCATATGAGCTTGCGCTGGCCCTGGGCTCATGATCAATAAGTTGTGTTCGCCTCAATCTGATTCAGTAAAGTCAAACCGCAGACAGAGAAGCTGCATCACTGAGCACGCGGGACTCGCTGTGAGGCAGGAACAGAGGATTCCGCTTGGTCTTAAAGCCTCCCTCAAACATCCACGATCACAAATAACAATGATTTTCGTAAAATAATGATTAATTATTAATTGATGACTTGTTATTATCATTATGGTCTTGTGAAAATAATAATATGGGCTGCGAGAAAATTATGAATATAAAGAGTACTTCTGAGTGAAAGCATGTTTCAGCCCAGTAACACACCGTTCCTCAGAGCCAAAACACAGACCGAATTCTGTTCAGCTGGAGGGGGTTGGGTTTTGGGTAGTTATTCATGGATTGTGGGGGTCGAGATAAAAGTGTGAATTGCTCTTTCATATGGACAGAGGCTTTCACTTGCTGAACCGGTTTATATACGACGTTGTTTTGGTTATATTCACAGTGCTGGCTCTCTCCGACGAGAGAAATGCAACATTCACACATTACACTATTCCTTTTCGTCTAAAAAACATTTCAAGCTTTCTGTAGATATATTTTTAATGTACCTATGTGAGACACCACGATATTATGTTAATTAAAAAATTATACATTCATTATCATGAAAAATTAAAGTGATGAGACGGCGCCTCCCTGTCATTAATGCACATTAATAATTTTTGCACAAACACTTGAATATGATCGAGCTTCTTATCACGAGTAAAATTCATGCCAACAGCCAACATATTTAGCTTGATCAGAAGGTTGACTGCAAGAGTACAGCGGGATGTTAAGAGTTTGTCTGTTTCTTTTACTGATTATTTTCGGGTTAAAGCATGATATAAACAGATTCACACTCAATCGCTTTCGCAATAATGCGTTCAAACAAATGTAATCTTACAGTGCTACATTATCAGCATGCTACCTGATTGTGAAATCTTGAAGTTAATCGATCTGTTTAGATAAAAAAAAAACTGACAAAAATATACCTACTGTTATTTTCATCACAAACAAAATTTTCACAGCAGAAAGCAGCAATTAAAGATGTAATGCTTACAATGTTATTAGTTTGGCATGTGATAGGCTATAGGGAAAAAAAGTTAACACAAAATAGCTTAAGCCACTTTGAAACTCTCCAGTTATTTTTTTATTATTATTATTTTATATCCTATTGTAACAACGTACAGTTGTTCGAATACCGTGGGCTAACTAGAGCTAAGCTAGACTGTTTATTTTAACCTAACGGCTAGCAGGGTGCTAGCATCTATACGGCGCGACTTACTTTCGCTAGCGGGGAGAGCGAGCACTCGCGTCCCATACACCGCACGACCATGAGTGTCTCTGTTTGTGAAGAGTTATCAACAAACCAGCCAACAGGAGGCAGTAGTGTCTGTTATTCTTTAATTTCAGAACTCAATATTCAAACTCACACTGGCAAGGCCATATCACAAGTCACTCCCCTACACATCTCTCTCCATGACGGTGACAGTCACCCCTTTTTATAACATGGCAGTAAATGAACCCGAAATAAACTCAAATTAACTTAGACATGAACATGTATAACATTACTAATACAAGAACTCAAACATCTTGCTTAAATAACTCATAATTGAACGTTAAACAAATTCCCATGATGCACCTGGCTGCCAGTGCTGACTTACGGGTCATTACATAACACCCCCCCAAGAGGGTTAGTGTCCCCACAACCCTATTCTCCCACAACAAAATCCAACAAATGTCCTGGCCAACTTCGAACACGCTTCGGCCTCTCTGATGTTTTACCCCCAGCGCCAGGCTCAACCCTGAGTCCATTACTGTCCGTTGCAGCGCTGGGAGTGGATGGTGGGGAGCCTCCCTGGCCTCCACCATTCTCTTGTTCTGGGGCCAGTGGGTGGTACGGTGCCAACCGATCCTTGTGAAGCACCACCCGCCTACCCCGTCCAGGCATTCGGACCCGGAAGACCACCTCCGAAATTTGATTTAGTATCTCTCCGAGTCCCTGCCAATGATGGGTCAGTTTGGGTGACAACCCACGCTTTCTCTGAGGGCAGAACACCCACACTCTGTCCCCTGGCTTAAGGGTAGGCCCGTGGGCCCGGGTATCGTACGCCCGCTTCTGGCGGGCTCCAGCGTCCTCTAGAGCCTCCCTGGCCAGTTGATGGACAGTGCCCAGACGCTCCTTCAATCGCCGGAAGTAGTCCAGTTCTGGTCCACCAGCAATCTCCGGCTCGGGGGGCGACCCGAACACCAAGTCCACCGGCGTGCGGAGCTCCCTCCCAAACATCAGCGCTGCCGGTGTGCACTGACTTGACTCCTGCACTGCTGTCCTATATGCCCAAAGGACCAGGGGCAGATGCTGGTCCCAGTCTCTCTGGTGCTGACTAGTCAAGATAGCAAGTTGGGTGGCCAGGGTGCGGTTGAACCGCTCAACCAGTCCATCACTTTGAGGGTGGAGGGGAGTGGTTCTTGTTTTCTTTACCCCCAGCCGCTGGCACACCTCACTGAACAACCGACTTTCAAAGTTCCGCCCCTGGTCACTGTGAAGTTCGTCCGGCACCCCGAAACGGGCAAACATCTCATCCACTAGTCGCTGTGCCGACGTGGAAGCACTCTGATCCGGCACCGCATATGCTTCTGGCCACTTCGTGAAATAGTCCATAGCTACTAGGACAAAGCGGTTGCCGGCCTCTGTGATGGGAAATGGTCCCAAGATATCAACTCCGATCCTCTCCATGGGTGCCCCTACTAGGTACTGCTGCAACGGTGCATGAGAGCGTTGGCTGGGTCCCTTCTGTGCCGTGCAGACATCGCAGCAGTGAACATGTAGCTCTGCATCCTGCCGACACCCCGGCCAGTAGAACCGCTGCCGCAGCCGCAGCCGCCGAACTGTTTTGGAGTTCCCGAAATGGCCAGCTCCAGCTGCCCCATGAACCCAATGGAGGACTTCTGACCGCAGAGCGTGGGGAACCAGGAGTTGCAGACGGTCCACTCCCCCCCTGGGTGCCTGCCACCTTCTGTAGATCACATCATCGTGGAGCTCCAGGCTGCCCCACTGAGAATGAAGTGACTTGATTTCAGGCCCCTGTGAGGACACCGCTGGCCAGTCTGGACGTGCTCGAGCCTCCAGCCAACCCCTCACCTTCACCATAACTCGGTCATTCGCCTGCTGTTGTCTCAGCTGCTCGATGGTGAATGGCCCTGCGTCTCCATCCCTGCCACCCGGCTCTGTGGCTGCCGACGATGGGCCCAGATCTCGTTCTTCCTGACGAGCACAATACCGACATTCATCAGCAAGGCATGGACGTCTGGAGAGGGCATCAGCGTTGGCATGCTGCCGCCCTGGTCGGTGTTGAACCTCGAAGTCGTACTCTTGGAGGATCTCCAGCCACCTTGCCACCTGACCCTCTGGTTGGCGGAAGTTCAGCATCCAGGTGAGGCTAGCGTGGTCGGTCCTCAGTGTGAACCTGGTGCCCAGGAGGTAGGGCCTGAAGTGACGGACTGCCAAGACCACAGCTAACAACTCCCGCCGGGTGACACAGTAGTTTCTTTCAGGACGACTAAGGCTGCAGCTATAATAAGCCACCACTCGCTCTCCAGTCTCCCCCTTCTGGGAGAGTACGGCACCAACCCCCACGTTGCTGGCATCAGTATCCACCAGGAAAGGTTGGTTGGGGTCAGGGTAGGCCAGAACAGGAGCATCTATAAGAGCGGCTTTTAGCTGGTGGAAGGCTGCCGCACAGTCCTCGGACCACCCGAATCGCCGACCCTTATTTGTCAGCTGATGTAAGGGGCTGGTGATGGTAGCAAAGTCTCTGACATACCTTCTATAATAGGAGGCCAGGCCTAAGAAGCTCCGCAACTCATTGATGTTGGTTGGTGGGGGCCAGTCCTTCACTGTGGCCACCTTTGTTGGGTCGGTGGCCACCCCGCTCTCACTAACAACGTGCCCCAGGAACTGCGTTTGGCGGGTGAGCAGGTTACACTTGGCCGGGTTCAACCGCAGCCCGGCATTACGGATGGCTGTCAGGACCTCCCTTAAATTGTGGACAGCGTGGTCAAAGTCTCTGGCATGGACTAATAGATCATCCAAATAGACCACACAGCGGGTACGAGGAATGTCTTTAAGGACCCGCTCCATCAGCCTCTCAAAGGTTGCTGGGGCATTACACAGCCCAAAGGGCATCACCTTAAACTGCCACAGTCCTTGCCCTATGGTAAACGCAGTTTTGGGCCGGGCCTCCGCCGCCAGCTCCACTTGCCAATACCCACTGCGCAAGTCCAAAGAGCTGAACCAACAGGATCCAGCAACATAATCCAATGCGTCATCAATGCGCAGAAGTGGGTATGAGTCCTTGCGGGTGACCGAATTTAGCCGCCGAAAGTCCACGGAAGGCCGCCACCCCCCCGTTTTCTTCCGCACCATGACCATAGGTGCAGCCCAGGGACTGTCTGAGGGCTCTATAATGCCGTTAGCTGCCATATCTCGGATCATTTCTTCAGCAGCCTGGCGCTTGGCGAGAGGCAGTCTGTGGGGCCGCAAGCGAATGGGAGCAGCGGGGCCAGTGTCAATGTGATGCTGCACCAAATCTGTTCTAGTACAGTCCTCCTCTCGAGCAGCAAAAATGTCCACAAAGTCTTTCAATAGGCATTGCAGCTGCTCCTGCTGCAGCACGCTCAGATGCTCACCGCTTCGCCGCCCCAACTCCTCAACAGCAGCAACAGTCTCAGGTGATGGATGGGTGAAAGGAGCGTGCGGTGTTAATGACTGGGATGCACTAGTCTGAGCTGCAATACTCCCATGGAGCACCCCTTGAGTCTCTGCAGATCTTGTATGGCGGCCGGGTGCCGGAGCCAGTGAACACTGGTGTCTAAGCGGTGGCTGCGGGGCGGCAGCCTCTCCATGATGACTCCGACCCGACCGGAGCGGCACGCTCTCATTACCTAAGCACAGTGCGGACCCCAGCACGTCGACACATGCTCCCCAGTGGGCCAACAAGTCCAAACCAACAATGCACTCATCTCTGATGTCGGCGAGCCAGAACTCATGGCTTGTCTGGCTCATCCCCACCGCCACAGACAACAGTTTCTTCCCAGGCATTACTGTCTTTTCACCCGTGACGGTGAGGAGTTCGGTATTGGTGGGGGTCCAGTCCCCTGGAAGAGGACCGGCCGTCCCTGGCAACAATCCTTTTCGTAGCAAGCAAATGGTGGACCCCGTATCCACCAGGGCGCTGCAGGGCTGTCCGTCAATAACACAGTCAAGGTACAATCCTCTGATAAGCCCACAGCGCCCCACAGTAGGGCAGTCATTGTGGAGGGGTGCCAAAGAACGGGGTGAGGGTCCCCTCACTGCCTCACTCCAAGGTCGTTTCCCGGGGGTGATGTTGCCCGGGGCCGGGGACTCGGGGCAGGGCAGTCCCTGGCGAAGTGCCCCGGTTCTCCACAGCGAAAGCAGCGGTCTAGTCTCGACCTCCGTCGGGGGGTCACTGGTTGAGCCCGGCTGACCTCCTCCTGAGACTGGACACCGTCAAGCTATCGTTCTGCTGCTCTTGCTAGCTGGCGCTGGAGTGGAGATTGACCTGTTGTCGGCCCAGCCTGCAGCACTTCCTCAGCTCGCTCAGCCTCTCTCAGTGCCTCACTCAGATCTTGAGGTGATGACAAACGGACATGCTGACGTAGCCGTTCAGGTGTAAGACCCCGCAGGAAAGCATGGAGGCTCAGCTCTTCCCTCGCTGTGGCTGGGAAGGTAGGGTAGCCTTTCCTAACATGGACACGTATGTCAGCGGCGAATGCCCCCACACTCTCTTCTTCATGTCGACGTCGGTTAGTAAGCTCTTCCCTGCTCTGCTCTGCAGAGGTTCTCTGCCCGAAGCGGCTGTTAAGGGCATCGGTGAGGGCCTGGATATCACGTCGCTCTTCAGGAGACAGATCGATGAGGACCTGAAGTGCAGAACCCTCCAAGGCGAGGGCCAAGTGAGTCGCCGTCTCCTCACGGGTCCATCCATCGTGGAGAGCAGCCAGATCGACCTGGGCCAGGTAGGGCTCCAGGGGCGTCAACCCGCTGTATCGTGGTAGCTTTGCGGGTGATCGTGAGGGGAGGCCAGCCTGGACGCTGATTTGGCGTGTTGGTGTGAGAGTCGCAGATTTATCCTGCCCATGCCTAAGAGAGCGATACACAGTCCGGGGAACGTTGGCGCCATCAGGCCAGTGCGGAGCCCTGTTTCTCTGCGTCGCCTCATTTGTCAGGCGCTCTAGCGTGATACAATTCTCTCTGAGAGCACGCTCTATTTCGCCTATACTTTGCTCCATAGCTCCGTCTTCTAAACGGCCTAAATCCCACTTCTGACACCAATGTAACAACGTACAGTTGTTCGAATACCGTGGGCTAACTAGAGCTAAGCTAGACTGTTTATTTTAACCTAACGGCTAGCAGGGTGCTAGCATCTATACGGCGCGACTTACTTTCGCTAGCAGGGAGAGCGAGCACTCGCGTCCCATACACCGCACGACCATGAGTGTCTCTGTTTGTGAAGAGTTATCAACAAACCAGCCAACAGGAGGCAGTAGTGTCTGTTACTCTTTAATTTCAGAACTCAATATTCAAACTCACACTGGCAAGGCCATATCACAAGTCACTCCCCTACACATCTCTCTCCATGACGGTGACAGTCACCCCTTTTTATAACATGGCAGTAAATGAACCCGAATCAACTCAAATTAACTTAGACATGAACATGTATAACATTACTAATACAAGAACTCAAACATCTTGCTTAAATAACTCATAATTGAACGTTAAACAAATTCCCATGATGCACCTGGCTGCCAGTGCTGACTTACGGGTCATTACACTATGTTATGTTTCTGGTATCAGAGCGCGTGGAGGGGAAGTTGTTGCTTCTCACAGACTCTGCTGCGGAGTGAGAGAGATATTTCACCCGACGAAATGAAGACGACCGCGGCTGGACAAGCACAGCACATCCGCCGAAAATCAACCTGCAGCAATGCTCGTTCGCCGAGCTTTACTTTTGTAAAGACATGCATCATGGCAGTAAATAATTTGATAATATGACCATGCAGTCAATACAGATATTTAATAAAAACATTAAAACAAGCAGGGCTGTAAAATAAAACAATAAAAAAACGCATGACAGGTCTACACTGGACACGAGTGGAACGATCCAACAAAAGACAACAGAACCCAGTGATGGATGCACTGCACTCGATCCCCATCAGTGAACTGATGCTCGTTCTGTTTATGATGAAATGTTCTGACACTGTGTTCAGATGATTTGACACTATAGTGTGATGTCTTCAAGTTTAGACACACTTTTCGCTGTGGGGCACAGATGACAACCTTCGCGTCCGGTGTAGACACAGACAGTGACTGCTCTATTTACAAATAAGTTCTATAAGAAAAAAATAAATAAATCTAAACCAGTGGCATAACGAAATGGAAAGACGTAGACGTCACTTCCTGTTTGTTGTTGGCGGCTGTACTGCGTTTGAGCTCCGTCACTATATTCTTTTCATTGACCATTTTTAACTCAAAAATCAATTGTATACATCATCGTTTCCGTTTATATAACGTGTGAATATATCCTCTATTGTATTCTACAACAAAAACAATCAGAGCGCCTCGCTATCACTAGTTTTATTTTGATCTCCCGGGTCCGCTATTAGCTTTTAGCCCGTTAGCATCAGCGGCGTGGTTGCAGCTAACTGCGCTAACATTGCTAATACTCTATTCACACACATTACCACTGCTGTACTCACTGTTACTTGCTTTAATGGCGGATGAATGTCTCCACTCTGTGCAGCTCGAGCTCGAGGCCGTGGGAAAGCAAATTCGCGACCTGGAGGTGAGGCTAGCCCAGCTGAGAGAGCGGAGAACCGTGCTGGAATCATCCCAGGCTGACGCTCACAAGTCCGGGGTAAGTATACAGCGATCTGTTAACAGTCCCACCACGTCTACTCCGTGTGTTTCTCTGCACAGGCCCGGTGCACCCAGGACGCGATCTTCCCAGATGTCCTTCACTGCGACGCCGGGACACCACGGACCCTGGGTGCATCCACAGCGGAGGACGCGAGCCGGGTCCCGGGTGACGACTTCTCCCCCTCCTGCCTTCGACATCTCCATCCGGAACCGCTTCGCTCCCCTCCGCGAGACAGGACGCGACGCTGTGATCATCGGAGACTCCATCGTCCGACACGTAAGTGCTACGTTAGCCGAAGGTAAAGTGCACACTCATTGTTTGCCTGGTGCTCGTGTTCTCGATGTTTCTGCGCAGATACCCGCGATCCTGAAGGTCGACGAGAGCCCCAGAGCGGTCGTGCTTCACGCCGGGGTTAACGACACCACGCTGCGGCAGACGGAGACGCTGAAGAGGGACTTCAGCAGCCTGATCGAGACGGTTCGCAGCACGACGCCCGCGGCGACGATCGTCGTGTCAGGACCACTGCCCACGTATCGACGAGGACACGAAAGGTTCAGTAGACTTTTTGCTTTAAATGAATGGTTGTTGTCATGGTGTAAAGAACAGAAACTGCTATTTGTTAATAACTGGAATCTTTTCTGGGAGCGTCCTAGGCTGTTTCGCGCTGATGGATTACACGCCAGCAGAATCGGAGCGGAGCTGCTCTCTGACAACATCTCCAGGACACTTCGCTCCATGTGACTAGTAAGACAATTCTCTAATAACTATTATGATGAGTTTTGTTCCACCCGCTTAAATGATAAAAGTACTTGTGCTGTAAAAACTATTAAGACTGTGTCTGTTCCCCGAATAGTGAGGTCAAAATATAATGTAGGATCTAGAAAAAATCTTATCGTAATTAAACCAGAAAAATGTAAAGTAAATGAACAAAAACAATTTTTAAAGTTTGGGCTCATAAATATTAGATCACTCACACCCAAAGCAGTTATTGTAAATGAAATGATCACAGAAAATAGTTTTGATGTACTCTGCTTGACTGAAACCTGGCTAAAACCAAATGATTATTTTGGTCTAAATGAGTCTACTCCACCAAACTACTGTTATAAGCATGAGCCCCGTCAGACTGGTCGTGGAGGAGGTGTTGCAACAATATATAGTGATATTCTCAATGTTACCCAGAAAACAGGATACAGGTTTAACTCTTTTGAAATACTTCTGCTAAATGTTACACTGTCAGACATGCAAAAGAAATCTAATGTATCTCTTGCTCTGGCTACTGTGTATAGACCACCAGGGCCGTATACAGAATTCCTAAAAGAATTTGCAGATTTCCTCTCAGACCTTCTAGTTACAGTTGATAAGGCGCTAATCATGGGAGATTTTAATATTCACGTTGATAATGCAAATGATACATTAGGACTTGCGTTTACTGACCTAATAAACTCCTTTGGAGTCAAGCAAAATGTCACCGGGCCCACTCATCGTTTTAATCATACACTAGATCTAATTATATCGCATGGAATCGATCTTACTGCTATAGATATTGTACCCCAATGTGATGATATTACAGACCATTTCTTTGTATCGTGCATGCTGCGTATAACTGATATTAACTATATGTCTCAGCGTTACCGTCTGGGCAGAACTATTGTTCCAGCCACCAAAGACAGATTCGCAAATAACCTGCCTGATCTATCTCAACTGCTATTTGTACCCAAAAATACACATGAATTAGACGAAATTACTGACAACATGGGCACTATTTTCTCTAATACATTAGAAGCTGTTGCCCCCATCAAATTGAAAAAGGTTAGAGAAAAACGTACTGTGCCATGGTATAACAGTAATACTCACTCTCTCAAGAAGGAACTCGTAGTCTTGAACGCAAATGGAGAAAAACTAACTTGGAAGTTTTTAAAATTGCATGGAAAAACAGTATGTCCAGCTATAGACAGGCTCTAAAAACTGCTAGGGCAGAGCATATCCACAAACTCATTGAAAATAACCAAAACAATCCAAGGTTTTTATTTAGCACAGTGGCTAAATTAACAAATTACCAGACGCCACCTGATTCAAATATTCCACCAACGTTAAATAGTAATGACTTTATGAATTTCTTCACTGATAAAATAGATAACATTAGAAATACAATAGCGAATGTAGATTCTACAGCGTCTAACACTTCAGTTTCATCCATCGCACCCAAAAATAAACTGCAGTGCTTTACAAATATAGGACAGGAAGAGCTAAATAAACTTATCACTGTATCTAAACCAACAACATGTTTATTAGATCCTGTACCCACTAAATTACTAAAAGAGCTGTTACCTGTAGCCGAAGAACCGCTTCTCAATATCATTAACTCGTCGTTATCTTTAGGTCACGTCCAAAAACCATTCAAGCTGGCGGTTATCAAGCCTCTTATTAAGAAACCAAAACTAGATCCTAGTGTACTGGCAAATTATAGGCCTATTTCAAATCTTCCATTTATGTCTAAAATTTTAGAAAAAGTTGTGTCTGCTCAATTGAGCACCTTCCTGCATAAAAATGATCTGTATGAAGAATTTCAGTCAGGTTTTAGGCCCCACCATAGCACAGAAAACTGCACTTGTTAAAATTACAAATGACCTGCTTCTTACCTCAGATCAAGGCTGCATCTCATTTCTAGTCTTACTTGATCTTAGTGCTGCGTTCGACACCATAGATCATGACATACTCATAGATCGATTACAAAACTATACAGGTATTCAAGGGCAGGCTCTAAGATGGTTTAGATCCTACCTGTCCGATCGCTACCATTTTGTTTACTTAAATGGGGTGTCATCTCATTTATCATCAGTAAAATATGGAGTACCACAAGGATCCGTCCTAGGTCCCCTTCTATTTTCAATATACATGTTGCCGCTTGGTAATATTATTAGAAAATACGGAATTAGCTTCCACTGTTATGCTGATGATACTCAGCTATATATTTCAACGAGACCAGATGAAACTTCCCAATTATCTAAGCTAACAGAGTGTGTTAAAAATGTAAAAGATTGGATGACAAATAATTTTCTCCAATTAAATTCGGATAAGACAGAGATATTAATTATTGGACCAAAAAACACCACACAGAATCTTGTAGATTACAATCTGCAACTAGACGGATGTACTGTTACTTCCTCTACAGTCAGAAATCTGGGTGTTATATTAGACAGCAATTTGTCTTTTGAAAATCATATTTCCAATGTTACAAAAACCGCATTCTTCCATCTTAGAAACATTGCCAAGCTACGAAACATGTTATCTGTTTCTGATGCAGAAAAGCTAGTTCATGCTTTCATGACCTCTAGACTGGACTATTGTAATGGACTTCTAGGTGGTTGTCCTGCTTCGTCAATAAACAAGCTACAGGTCGTCCAAAATGCAGCAGCTAGAGTCCTTACCAGGTCAAGAAAATATGATCATATTACCCCAATTTTACAGTCTCTGCACTGGCTACCTATTAAGTTCCGTATCAGTTACAAATTATCATTACTTACCTATAAGGCCCTAAATGGTTTAGCTCCTGCGTACCTAACTAGCCTTCTACCACGCTACAACCCATCACGCACCCTAAGGTCACAAAACGCTGGACTTTTGGTAGTTCCTAGGATAGCAAAGTCCACTAAAGGAGGTAGAGCTTTTTCACATTTGGCTCCCAAACTCTGGAATAGCCTCCCTGATAATGTTCGGGGTTCAGACACACTCTCTCTGTTTAAATCTAGATTAAAAACGCATCTCTTTCGCCAAGCATTCGAATAATGTATCTCTTAAATTGTGAGTGTAGTTGCATCTGCATTTTTATTCTTTAGCTTGGGTTAAACTAATTTTACTTTGTTGGATCAGCAGCTATGCTAATGATGTCTCTATTTTGTTTCTATGTTTTGCCACGGGATTTACACAAGCTCCAGTCTGGATCCAGAACACCTGAGAAGAGATGATGCTGACCCTCAGAGGACCCCAGATGATCCTAACCTTGAATCAACAAACAGAACTAACAATTATTGCTACATGTGTGACTGCATCCTATAATTACTATTAATTAATAATATTGATAGTTCATCATCTAGCTGACTACGTCTTGTATTATTATTATTATTTTTATTTTTCTAAAATCCTGTCAAACGTGCACAAACTACTAGCTACTACTAAATATTGTAGAAACATAATTTTCTGTAAAGTTGCTTTGTAATGATTTGTATTGTTAAAAGCGCTATACAAATAAACTTGAATTGAATTGAATTGAATTGAATTGAATTGAAATATAAACTAGAAAAAATATGAACAGGTCCTCCGTCCATGACACTGACTCACTGCGGAGCTGCAGTTTTAATCTGAACAGCTCTTAAAGCTGAGTGGATGGTTAGATGCATGATGGTCTAGTATTAAAAAAAAAATAGCATCTTTCCAGCATTAAGGTAATAACAGTACTGTTTTTTATCATCTTGTTGCAGTTATAAATTTGACTGCTAAATGAATGATAAAGAACAAGCCTATATTAAAACTTGTTTTGTAAAATTTCTTCGTCATTTGAATATTGATTTAAAAATCAGTTTAAATCATAAATCAGATTTTTTTTTTTCTAAAATAAAAAAAAAACAGGGATTTTTTTTAGGCTATATGATATTACCCTACTTTAAAAACAAGTAAAGAAGGTTCCCTTTAAAATTACTTTAGTTGTCAATTACTAAAGCTTTTTTTTTTTACTTCGTGTGAATGTTGTTGATTATAATGAGAGAACTTGAGTTTAATTGTGAGGACGTTTTATTAATTCTTTAGAGCTTCAAAGATTTAATCGTGCTGGTTTAATTTTATTCGTTTCTTGTTTTAGGCAAATTAGGCATAAATAACGGGAACGACATTATACAGTGCTTCACATTTAAACATGCAACAATTTCTTAATCAGTTTACAGACAATTGTCTTTTTCCCAATAAGTTAAAGGACAGGTAACGAATAACAAAAATGCATGTAATTTTATTAACCCTCTGGAGTCGATTAACCCGGATACGCGTTATGAGTCATTTTCTCCTGATAACCCCGAAAAGAACTTAAATTACACTTTCAGTTTTAATCGTACAGATAAGAGCAATACATCAATCCAATCTGTAAAGGGTCTACCTTTTTTTGGATACAGACATAATAACAACAAAACTTTGTGCACTTATAAAATAAAGATAACAAACAAGGTGTGCTGTCTGCAGCCTTTGTCTGCGCTGATCTTCATTTACAAACAAGTCATTAAAATGAACTGTAACTCCGTGAATACTCAACGAAGAGACATGAGAGATTTATCTATAGAAAGCTTGACATTTCTACTTTTAAACTAAACAAGTGCCGCAGAAAACAGATATTCTGTGATAAAGTAATCCTTATATTGACATTTTGCATATTAATCCATGAAGCCAACCCCCCTAAAATAGGCTACCACTTTTAATGCTCCAATGCAAAGTAAACCACAATTTCTTTTGAAGTATAATTAATATAATATAAATAATACTGCACACCTTTTAAATGTGTCAAATCTAAGATATGGTTTAATACCATGTAGATTAGAGAAAATATAATCACAGGTTCAGGCACAGGCTTGACATCCTGCTAGAATTCGTTCTAAGAAATGCACATAACTTCATAAGTACCAAACTTTCGTCTGTGGATATTAAATATAAAATATTTTAACTACAGTGTTTATCTTTCATTTTCCCTGACTAAAGCCATCAAATCTAACACATCAGTGAGGCAAAACTGACGTCTATTAGTGAAAATGTGCTTTGATGCGCTTGTTTGATAACTTGTGGTTAAAGCGCCACTCAGCGGTCAAAGGCTGCAAATGCACTTTATACCGCTGCCGCGGCGGTACGTGCGGCGGTAAAAAGGGCCTTTTGGATGTCTACTTAGTGTAGAAACATACTGAGGTAAAAATTAAATATGTTTAGTTTATTTCTAACATGCTGCAATTAAGTAACATACAATGACAAGGGAGCTATTTTGCTGAATATTTCTCGAGTGCAAATATTACCTTGATTTAGGTTAACAAACAAGAAAATTTTAGACAAATTATTGACTGTTTTGTTCTCTTTCACCAATGAGAATAGTTCCAAAGGAAGATGACAGCAGAAGTATTTCTCATTACTGTGTTTTGAACCAACCAATCAGTGAATTCCCATCTTCTACTGGTGGTTTAATGTATTTTAAAAATTATTTTTTCCTCCGCATATCTTTTTTTAATTTTTTTTATAGGCCTATTAAAAATGTATTGCAGTTGTAATTTGGCACTGCAAATTTAATTTGATTGGTAACAGCCCTATAGTGCATTTTTATTTCTTTTTTTTTGTTAACTAATAATTTGACTTTAAATATGATGCATACATTTTAATAAGATTTAAAAATATTGGCCTTTATTAAAGTAAATAAAATCCTGGAGTAAATATATTTAAAAAAACAAAAAGTTCAAGCCTCGGCTTAAGGTTCGAGCTTTTCAAGCCAATGTCAAGTTGTTTTATTCATGTATAATTGATTACGTAGATGTGTTTTAAATTTATTGAAGCAGTATATATACTCATAAGGTGTCATATGCATACTTTCAATAAATTAGTCTTTTCATAGTTTGTGAAGACTAATTAGGCTGGGTAGTTCAGAAAGTTTTCAATATTGTTTGTGATCTTAAGATCTAATAGTTATTTGTATTCTTTCTGTTTACACTGTTGTATGCTCCTCTGTTATAGGCCATGAGGAAGAACTCTATCATGCACACAGTGAATAGAGCTCAGCGCTGCTAACTGGGAGAATAGCTGGAAAACTGGAGGAGGAGAACATTTGAACATACAGACAACTATATTATTTTTCTGCAAGAACCACAACAAGCAAAGACGATGAGCACTCTGAGCAAACAACAGTCAGACGCTTAATTATGCACTGCACTTTACTGAGTTCTACAACATGTGATGCTGAGTTAGATTTTGATTTTTTTTTTTCCTTCAGGTTAATAAAATTATATGTTTTAAGAATGTAATAGCTAAGAATTTAAGAATTTTGAGTGTTTTTTTTAAAGAATGTTAGGGAATTATGTTCTAACAATGTTATCACTAAACATTTTCAGAATGCTTTTAGAGAATGTTATCCCAACCTTATGCAAGAACATTCTGGGAACTCAAATAAAACTACCAGCAAAAAACTTTAAAAGAACGTTATGGGGGAAAAATGTTGTAACTACAGTACATTTTTATAACATTACTCTACCTTTTAAAAGAACATTCTGGGAACATAAATAAAACTACCTGATGGAAACATTAAAAAAACGTTAGTGACTACTGTTATAACAATGTTTTCACTTAACAGTTTTATAATGTTTTTGAGACAATGTTATCCTACCTTTAAAGAGAACATTCTGGGAACTTAAATAAAACTACCCGCTAAAAACATTAATAGAACACTGCCTGATAATGTTATAAAAACATTTTTAGAACAAAAAAATTCTAGCTGGGAAATCTTAAGCTATTTTCACATATTTAGTATCAAATTAAAGCTTAACATTTGCAGTTTACGAATATGTGCATGAATTTACTGTGTCTTGTACAGGCAGAGAAAGAGGAGATTTAAAGTGGAGCCTGTATGAGGGCCTTGGCAGAGCGGCAGCTGTTTTGGTTCAGATGCCTTTACGGATTTATTTATTGTTCATTAAAACAATATTCAATCAGAATGTGTATCACATCGTTGGAAAGCTCGTGTTGTGCAGTTTCACTCTAGCCCAACCTCAGTGTTGTGCGTTGTTCGCAGGCCGAGAGATCAGAGGTCAAGTAGGCCTTGTCGAGGTCATTCAGAGCTGAGTTGTGGACATGTTCTCACCAAAATCGTTGTAAATGAGCCAAATCTTAAGCTATTTTCACATATTTAGTATCAAATTAAAGCTTAACATTTGCAGTTCACAAATATGTGCATGCTTTTACTTTGTCTTGTACAGACACTGAAAGAGGAGATTTATCGGAATGAACCAGACAAATCGCTCCACCAACTAAGAACGGCCATGCACCACCACCCACAGAATCGAGAAAGAGCTATAATTCCTTTCCGTGTCCGGGCCGGGTGAGGTTTCCCGTGTTGAGTCAAATTAAGCCGTCAATTCCTTTAAGTTTCAGCTTTGCAAGCATACTCCCCCCGGAACCCAAAGACTCGTGGTTTCCCGCACGCTGCCCGGCGGGTCATGGGAATAACGCCGCCGGATCGCGGGTCGGCATCGTGTACGCACAGCACTTGTTGCCACCCATGGGCCGACAGCCCCCCGGGAACTACGACCGTATTGAACTAATCTCTTGTACTAACTATATGTTCATGTTTAGACATTTAAAAATCTTTGCAATTAATTAAAGGGTTAAGCCATCCATCATCATCACAGCCTCCGAAAGCGCTGGTTTGCCTTCATGACATTCGCTGTTTTTGGCAAAAGCTTTCGCCTCTTGCACGTCTTGCGCCGGTCCAAAAATTTTCTAGCAATATAAATGCCCCTGGCCATCCCTCACAATCACATCACCCTCAATCATCTGTAGCACATTTTATTCTGGGAACACGAAGGAACTATACACAACAGAGCACAGCTTAAAAATGAATAATAAATGGAAATGTCAACAAGAACAAAAATTAAGCAATGACAGCGTGGTTGCGCTGCTTTTCTCTCCGCAGAGCCGGGCTGTCTGTATCCAGGAGGCCAGATCATCTCCCCGTGGTTTTTTATTTATTCCATGCATATATTCATCTCACCATCATCTGCTTCATTAGCCCAAAAAGGTCAAATTGGACATAGCGTCCCTCTGTTCAGCTCCTTAGAAACTCCAGAACCTGCTTGGTCTGATCTTTTTCAGTCAGAGAGCTCCAATGTCCAACTGCTGCACTTGTGTAGCCATGTTGTCCAACAGATTGACCATTAGGCTGTAGAAAATAGATTTTTCAAACATGATACTAATTATGTGCAACATATGAAAACGAACAAATATATATTTACATTACACAGGTAGTGCAATAACAACATAAAGTAAATAAATACATTTTAATTTTACCCTGGGATCATCCAAAAATATATGGGCTTAAATAACATAGATTACAGAGTAGAATTGCCTCTGCCCCACCAGTCCTGGCTCAACAATTCTAATTATGTGCTACTTTTAAGAAAAGGCACAAAATATATGCAATAACAAGATACGGTTGACGAAAATAGATTTTTCCAAACATGATACGAATTATGTGCTACATATGAACAGGAACAAAATATACATTTACATACACAGGTAGTGCAATAACAGCATAAAGTAAATAAATACATTTTATCCAGGCCTATGAGTAAATCTGCCCTCTTTGGTGAAACCAGGTTAACAATAAAGCACCGGGGATGACCCAAAAATGTAATAAAATAAATATTAAAGTGACATGACATTCAGCCAAGTATACTCAGAATTTGTGCTCTGCATTTAACCCATCCAAAGTGCACACACACAGAGCAGTGAACACACACACACACTGTGAGCACACACCCGGAGCAGTGTTCATCATTTATGCTGCGGCGCCCGGGGAGCAGTTGGGGGTTCGATGCCTTGCTCAAGGGCACCTAAGTCGTGGTTATTGAAGGTGGAGAGAGAACTGTACATGCACTCCCCCCACCCACAATTCCTGCCGGCCCGGGACTCGAACTCACAACCTTTCGATTGTGAGTCCGATTCTCTAACCACTAGGCCACGACTTCCCCTTAATAATAACTTGCACAAATTACAGAATAGAATTGCCTCTTCAGTGTAGTCTGTCAAACTGTCTAGTTGCAATTCTGGTGTTAATTATTGGTTTGATTTTTTTTTAATCTCCAGTACTTTGCAGACGACGAAGAGGAGGAGGACTGATTTTTTTTTTTAATATATATATATATATATATATATATATATATATATATATATATATATATATATATATATATATATATAAATATATATATATATATATATATATATATATATATATAAATATTTCATACTCACCTTTAATGTGTTTTTTGACTTTATTGCAATACAAAACACCAGTAAAAGGCCTGAATCTGGGCTATATGTTACTGCACACTATCAGCTTTTGATCAGCATCACAGAGTATTAAATTTTTCAGGCCTGTCCGCCTGGGGTCAGAGGTCAGATCTAAGTTTTTGGTATGAATTTCTGCCCGGCAATTTCAAATATATGGTTAATGATACACACATTGAAGCTTAGCTCTAAATAAACAATTAAATTAAATAAATAAACAAGTTTGCAGTCATGTTTGTGTTTGTGTGTATGCATCACAGTGTATTAGTTTGGCAGGCATGTATGCTGGGGTCAGAGGTCAGACCTCTTAAAGGTTTTATTATGTATTTTCTGCCCAGCATTTTCAAATATATGCATATGGTTAATGGTACACACATTTAAAGCTTAGCTCTAAATAAACAATTAAATTAAATAAATAAACAAGCTTGCAGTCTTACAGAAATTCATCTGCTGCAGGGATACTCATACACCTCTCTCTCTCTCTCTCTCTCTCTCTCTCTCTCTCTCAAACACACACACACACACACACACAGAGACACACACACAGAAAGAATCCATTGAAATGCTAATGAGTTGGAGAGGGTGAGGCCACGCTGGGCCTGGGTCGCTCGAAAAAGCCCCTGGAGCTCAGCCTCCACAGTTAATGAGAACCGGAGTAGGGGGCGCCATCTCACCCTCATGCCCGAGAGGGTGAGGCCACGCTGGGCCCGGGTCGCTCGAAAAAGCCCCTGGAGCTCAGCCTTCAATTTTACAGAGAACCAGACTAGGGGGCGCCATCTCACTCTCATGCCTAGGAGAAGGAGGCCACGCTGGGCCTGGGTCGCTCGAAAAAGCCCCTTGAGCTCAGCCTCCACGGTTACGGAGAACCAGAGTAGGGGGCGCCAATCTCACCCTCATGCCCAAGAGAGGAAGGCCACGCTGGGCCTGGGTCGCTCAAAAAAGCCCCTGGAGCTCAGCCTCCACAGTTAATGAGAACCGGAGTAGGGGGCGCCATCTCACCCTCATGCCCGAGAGGGTGAGGCCACGCTGGGCCCGGGTCGCTCGAAAAAGCCCCTGGAGCTCAGCCTCCACGGTTAATGAGAACCGGACTAGGGGGCGCCATCTCACTCTCATGCCCAGAAGAGGGAGGCCACGCTGGGCCTGGGTCGCTCGAAAAAGCCCCTGGAGCTCAGCCTCCACGGTTACAGAGAACCAGAGTAGGGGGCGCCAATCTCACCCTCATGCCCAAGAGAGGAAGGCCACGCTGGGCCTGGGTCGCTCGAAAAAGCCCCTGGAGCTCAGCCTTCAATTTTACAGAGAACCAGACTAGGGGGCGCCATCTCACTCTCATGCCTAGGAGAAGGAGGCCACGCTGGGCCTGGGTCGCTCGAAAAAGCCCCTGGAGCTCAACCTCCACGGTTACGGAGAACCAGAGTAGGGGGCGCCAATCTCACCCTCATGCCCAAGAGAGGAAGGCCACGCTGGGCCTGGGTCGCTCGAAAAAGCCCCTGGAGCTCAGCCTCCACGGTTACGGAGAACCGGAGTAGGGGGCGCCAATCTCACTCTCATGCCCAGGAGAGGGAGGCCACGCTGGGCCTGGGTCGCTCGAAAAAGCCCCTGGAGCTCAGCCAGCGAAGCGCTTTTGTCAGCACCCAGATGGCAGGCAAGAACGGCTTCCTCTATCGGGCCGACCTCCAGGGTCGCGGGCGAAATCGGAGCTCTCACCGGGATAGGCGCACCATCATGGGCAAGGCCGCCGGAGAGGGGGGGTCGGATGTTCGACCGGGGCCCGCTCGGGAACGCCGGGGCCTAGGGACTTGAAACTCGGGTCGATGATAGACCCCTTCGGCCCCTTTTGGACGCCGCCGCCCCCGAGCCGACAGCCCCCCGGGGGCCGGGGATAGCGCCCCCCAAAGTTCGAAATTTTGAACAGCTATATCTCGCCGAGGCCGAGCTCCAGGGACTTCAAACTCGGGTCGATGATAGACCCCGTGGCCCCCTATCAGACGCCGCCAGCCCAGAGCCGACAGCCCCCCGGGGGAGTTTTCTGTTTCTGCACCAGCCATTCCCACACAAGGTCACAACATTGTTGCAAAATTCAAGCACAACCACTGTCTGCTCACACATTCCCGCTCATTTTCCCTCTGTCTTGTGGGAACCAATCTTTCTTTTCTCATACTTTATCCCAGCTTCGAATTGGGCACGGGACACAATAAATACTAATAAAAAATAAGCTTTGCCAGTGTGGTGAAAATTGTAGGTTCTGTGTACCTTCACTCTGTCCGGGCCTGCTGTTATTGTGTGTGTGTTCTTTTTTATATGGTTTATGAGGACACGAGTGTTTATAATGGGTATTACAACATAAACATGGTTTACACGTCCCTGGTAGCCTATGTGCCAAAGAAAGGGAAGAATGTGGTACTCATGAGTACACTGCACAGGGATGGAAGAATCTGTGGCCAGGAGCTTTAGAAACCATAGATTATCATGGATTATAATGCCACAAAAGGAGGGGTGGATAACATGGACAAGATGGTGACTGCCTACAGCTGACCCTACGCTGGCCACTTGTTATATTCTTTGACATATTGGACATCTCAGCGTACAATGCCTTTGTCATCTGGATGGGACTGAACCCAGAGTGGAACAGAGGGAAGCTCCAGAGGAGACGCCTCTTTCTCGAGGAACTGGGAAAAGCACTGGTACGACCTCAAATCCAGAGAAGACAACATGTTCCAAGAACCCCAGCGTCTGCAGCCATCATGAGGAGGATTCAGGAGGAAAATGGTGGTGCCCCATCCACCCGACCTAGAGTACTACCATTTGCAGAGCCTGAAGTAAGTGTTATGCTGTTGCAGTATAGTATCTCCTTGCGAGGGAGAGTGAGAGGTGTTAGTAAAATTCCTGATCTTTTCATTATTCTAGGTTGCAGCCAGCAGCAACAAAAAGAAGAGGTGTGAAGTGTGTGGTCCCAGGACGGACAGAGAAACACAATATACATGGCATCAAGTGCAAGAAGTGCATATGTAACACACACACACAGTAAAACTCTGCCACTCATGTGTTGTACAGACTGGTATGTAAAGGCAATGTGTTCAATGGGGCTGATGTGTCATCTGGACTGACATAGCTACTGTGTGTGTTCAGCTTGTGTTGTGTAAACTGACCTGAATGGGTTAAATTTCTAATGAAGTTCAAATAAATAAAAGTCAATTGTTGTGAAAAACCTTGCTTCGTTTTTTAAATTTGTTGAATTTTTCCACTCATATCTTGATTATAATTGATTTTCTTTTTTTTATGTCGTTTTAGTAAAAAATGAAACAAAAAAACGAGTAGCACTTTAATTCTTAAATGTGATCTAACAAAGGTAAAGAGAAAATATTAACCATATGTGCTGTTTATATTGCTTGTAATTGGGATGAAGTAAACATCTGTTGAGTATTTTAACATAAGATTGTTTGATTGTGTTGAATTAAAAAAAACCCAAATGCAGCGGGTCCACCAGACCCACGAACACTGGCCGAATAACAAAAAAATGAACACTACACAAGGGTTAATAACTCTGTTTGCCTCATGGGAAGAAAATGACTTAAACCATTGTTTAAAAAAAATATCAGACTCAATCAATATTATTAATAAATCATTCTATGTACAGACAAGCAGATGAGCCCAGAATACGAACGTAATACTTTTAATAAGGGGAGAGTTGGCCACAAAGTAACAGTTTTTTACTTTCTCAGTTTGTGTACATCCTCATGGGGTTCAGAAAATATTTTTTTTCCATGCACATTAATTTTACACTTGTCTAGTACAAATTTGTCACTTTGTTTTTATAATTACGGTGCATTCTTTTTTATTTACGCTAAAAAATGGAAGTGAAATGTGGCAAGATGCCTCATAGGTGGGGTATAGTGTAACAGTTAAGGGGCACATTGTAACATGGCCATATGACAGCTTAAAGCAGGGGTGCCCAACCCTTCTCCGGGCGATCGACTGTCATTCAAAGTTTGGCTCCAACCCTAATCAAACACACCTATATTTATATATTACAAAAATATATTTAAATATTTGATTTTGGCCACTTTTTTATATTTTCCACATATGTATATATATATAAATACATTAAGATATCAGACTATGTGAATATATTAATTTTAATATATGTCTATGTATGAATTTTTTATATTTGTTAACATATTACATTTAATACAAAGTAAAAAAATTTTCATGTTTTTCTTACTAGTCAGATGGTTCATAGTGCCTGGAGAAGTTCTTCAACAAGAGGTCCACTCCAACTCTGCTGCATGGTCTTCAGCATGGAAGAATATAGGAAAATAAACAATTTGTCACAGAGCCAACAATACATAGTGTACAACGTCAGATTTATTAGAAATAAACTATAGCAGAGGTGAAATGCAGACAAGAGAAATAATGATGTACAGAACATCCTACAAAAAGTCTTAAGAAAAGAGAATTTACGTTTTTAGGTTTTAAAGATGCTTTGATGATATAGGTGAAATATATTGTGGGAAAAAAGCATTTTAAGTTATTTAATAAGGTTTCTCAGATCACCTGTGATTAACAGTTAGGCTGCCAACTTAGAAAATGAAAATAAGGGACATTCGTGGTTTTTCATAGAAAAATAAGGGACATGATAAGGGACACACACAAAGGCCTATAATATATATATATATATATATATATATATATATATATATATATATATATATATCTTTTAGATTTGTAATGTTTTTATTGGATTCTCTTATGCTCATCAAGGCTGTATTTAGTTGATCAAAAATACAGAAAAACAGTAATATTGTGAAGAATTTCTAATATTGGTTTCCTATCTTATTATAGTTTAAAAATCATTTTTATTAATTTATTCAGTGGCGCAGCACTGTATTTTCAGTATCATTACTCCAATCTTCAGTGTCACATGATCCTTTAGAAATCATTCTAATATGCTGAGTTATTATCAGTGTTGATAATATTATCAACTGTTGTGCTGCTTAATATTTTATGGAACCTGTGTTCCATAAATAAAATAAAAAGTTAAAAACAACAGAATTTATTCAAAATATTAATTTTGACAATATTCTAACAATATAATGTTTTATCCATTTAACACCTAAATGCTTGCTGAATAAAAGTATTCTAAAAGTTTCTTAAAAAAAAGAAAAAGAAATGTACTGACCCCAAACAGTAGTGTATATTTAACACACACACACACACACACACACACACACACACACACACACACACACACACACACACACACACACACACACACAAATATTTTGAATAAATACTGTTTATACTTTTTATTTGTCAAAGAATCCTTAAATAATATCACAAGTCCAAAAAAGCAGCACGACTGTTTCCAACATTGATAATAAATCAGCATAATTTAATGATTTATGAAGGATCATTATGATGCTGAAAATTTAGCATGGCTTTACAGGCATAGATTATATTTTAAAGTATATTCAAATATAAAACTGTTATGTTAAATTGCAATAATAGACTATTTTACAAAATTTAAATTTTTTCTTTATTTTATCAATTTTTTTATTATCTGTGTGTTGTTGTTTTCTCAGTGTTCTGGAAGCTTGTGACACTAAAAACAAATTCCTTGTATGTGCAAACATACTTGACAATAAAGCTCTTTTTGACTCTGATCTGCGTGTGTGTAATAGGCCTACTACAGTACAAATGGAAATGGTTGTTTTTTCAATTAAAGATAACTTAAAGAGTTAATGGACTGCTTTGGGTGCTTGACACTTCATTTGGCATTTTGTGTTTTAAGGATGACATTCAAGGTTAAGAGTACGCTGTAATTTATTTAAATATAAATTGTTTCATCTAGGTATTTAACAACATTACCTACATTAAAGAAAGACGACTTTCCTTATTGATTGAGTCTTCCCTCAGGTAAAATGCACGTTTTCCTGCATGGCTGGATGTTGGAATCACGTTGTTTGCATTCTCCCAAACTGATTCGCTGAAGTCGAACCGCGGACGTTAAACCTAACTCCGTTAGTGGGCTAGCACTTTTTTCCCAGGGATTTCAGAACAGCGTAACATATATTTTAGTGACCGCCTCCGTTAGCGCGAGTCCAGCTCGCGGGGAAGCGGGAGCGAGCAGAGGATTCCCCTCAGCCTCGTTCGAACGGCTAAGCTTACAAATCAAACACTTGTCAAAAAAAGAAAAAATGATTCTCAGCTTAGAGTTTGATATTCGTATGGTCATATGGCATATGCCTTAAATACGGGACAAACTGCGGCCTTAGAGCTTTCGTAATGCTTCGTTGATGCCTTAAATACAGGACGATTCCATACTATATAGATTGGTTGTGATGATAATGGACTTATTCCCATCACACTGAACCATTTCTGTAAAGTAAATATTCAACAGAAGCGTGTCAATTACATGTAAGAAAGTGTTAGTAAAAGTTGTATGTATTATTTGTGTGATTTTAGGGACTAAACTTACCTGAAAGCAGTAAAAACAACCGTTAGAGAGGAGGAAGTTTGCTACCTTTCAGCCGAGCTGCCGCCCCGTTTCCATGGTAACTTCCTCCACACAGTTTAAAAGCTCCTCGAATGCGCGTGCCCATCAAACACATTACACAGCGTTTACACAGTACATAACATTATAAACTTGTCCTGACACTCGATAATGTTTAAGTTGATAGTAGGCCTAAACTGAATTAGAACATAGGATCTATATAATATAATATAATATAATACAATAATAGCTTTAAAAATGGTAAACATAGTGTAGTAACTAAACGCATTGCTGCACTACAAAAACACATTGATTCAAAGTTATTTGAGGCATGAATATGATTTCACAAATAGCCTATCAGAATCAGAATCAGAATCAGAATCAGAATCAGAATGAGCTTTATTGCCAGGTATGTTCACACATACGAGGAATTTGTTTTCGTGACAGAGCTCCGCAGTGCAACATAACAGCGACAGAACAAAAAACACAATAAGGAATAAAAAATACAAAAAAATACAAATAGGTGGGTACAAATTGACAATGTATCGAAAACCGGTGAAATATCGGGAGATGTGTGTTGCCGAATATCCAGCAATTCGTCCCTGGTGAAACTGATTGCAGGAATATAACTAAAGACAGGACAAACTAACAAAAACACAAAAACAACTGCAGAGCACGTCACGGAGGCAGCCATCCTGTATCGGCGCCACTCAGAGTATGTAAACACACACGCAGACTATGTATTTTTAAACTATATTTTCAAAATATATTTCAATCTATTTAACAGTGCTTCACACATATGTGAATATATTACCGTATGGGTAATGAACACTTAATTTCATGAACCTTGCAAACTTAGTTGAATCCAGCTGTGAGATCTTGTGAAGTGTGCATTTATATCCAGCATGATCGCGTGTTCTCTGTGTGACGGTTGGTCTGTGTGAATTAACTGCTTTAAACTTTAAACTCATGATTTCAAATTATGCTGTGCTTTATGCATTTGCCCACTGTCATATTCATGTAATTTTCTCTGTGTGCTGTATGTAAAATGAGGGTTACCCTGGCTTTATTTGAAAAATATAATTCCCAGTGCACACAAACTTCCAGAATACTGAGTGCTCTGTAGGTTACAGTGTTGACTTTCTTTTTAATTATAATTTTATTAAATGCTTATATATTTGTGAAAAATCTAAAGTATAAGCATGTTTCTTTTACACATTTATTTTGTAATCCATTGTCAAATGATTTCAAATTTCTTAAATATTAATAATAATGATCATAAAAAAAAAATATATATATATATATATATATATATATATATATCAGCTTTATATAATCTGCCCTGCTTTCCAAGATATCGGCATCAGCTGTCAAAAAACACATATTGGTCGAGCTGAATGAATCAGTTTAAGAAGTAAATAATTTTGGAAGATGTAGGAAAGATGAGGTGATTTGAAATATATTACAATTTGCACACACCGGGCTAAATGCGTTATTATACAAAACAGGTAAACATATTACAGGTAAATGTAGTTTTTGTGGGGTAATAGAAACCGTTGAACATGTAATATTAAAATGTGGGAAATATATAATTTTCTCTAACATATCTACATCTTGCATACTAAAGCTTAAATGCAGTATATGTTGCCTAAATATGCTGCTTCTAACAACAATATTCACCTTAAAATTACTTTTTTTCCCCCCAGATTTTAGCTCTTTAAACTGTCTGTACTTAATTGTACATTCCATTTAATATCAACATTCATCTTGTTTTGCTTGCTGTAATGATGTGTAACCTAGACGATGTCAGAAAAGGAGTGTCTGAGTTTAGTTTGTGTATGTGTTAGACACAAGCATTGTTTGTTTAGAAACAAGTGTTGTTAGCTAGTAATCACATACTGTCCCACTTTGAAAACCTGTGATGTTGACATGGGTTTTGACATATTTTTAAACAGATGAGAAAGCTATATCCATGTTGGAGGCCGTAGGTAAACCCATGGCCTGTTGCAGCGAGGAAGAGATGGAGGAAACCAAGGAGGAAGAGAGGCATGAGCACCATGGAGAAAGACATAGGGAAGACGAGGGAGTGCAGGAAAAAGAAAAGAAAGTGTATAAAGTTTTAGGAAGGCTAACAGCACAAGGAAAGACCTACCAAGTAGATGAAGATGAGCTGAGGAGAAAACATGTCCACAAACATGTACCGAGCATTAATAAGGGTTTGTATTGCATGCATTTCCGTATAAAAACACAAAAGTTGTTATAAGCATATTCAAAAGACTATCAAATAATTTAGCAATATATAAAGTAGAATTGGTTGCAATAATGGTTACATTACAATGGATAGAAGATGTTAAACCAGATAGAGTGATTATTCAGTATGTTCAGTGCCACTGTCAGAGCTGAATAGTTGGGTTTCATATAAATCCATTAGAGAAGACATTTGAAATAATATATGTATGACATTAAAATCTCTAAATTATATGAGGATAGATGTCAAATTTTGTTGGGTACCAGCTCACACAGGAATCAATGGAAATGTAATAGCAGTTAAGTTAGCAAAAAATGAAAAAAATGGGGGGGGGGGGGGGTATTGAAATCCCATTAGGTAGAGGAGAAATTAAATAATTTATTAAATCAAATATTTGAAAAGAGTAGCAGAAGAAATGGAACAAAGCTGATACAGGAAGTGTTTATCATAAAATGAATGAATCAGTTTAAGAAGTAAATAATTTTGGAAGATGTAGGAAAGATGAGGTGATTTGAAATATATTACAATTTGCACACACCGGGCTAAATGCGTTATTATACAAAACAGGTAAACATATTACAGGTAAATGTAGTTTTTGTGGGGTAATAGAAACCGTTAAACATGTAATATTAAAATGTGGGAAATATAATATAGAGGGAATAAAAATGATAAAGAACTTAAAAGGTAATCATAAAGAAAAAAAGAAGATAAATTGGATATTAGGGAAAGGATTAAAGGAAGGCATTAATCAGAGAATAGCAGTGAAATATATAGCAGAGACAGGATTAAATAAACAAATTTGATTGTTAAATGAATAAATAAATAAATAAGTAAATAAAGCAAAGGAATAGGGGACACGCTGGGTTTTTTAAACACGCAGCAGCCAGAAATACAGAACCCGAAATAAAATTCATATTAAAATAAATAAATAGATTCCGAATAATTCTGATTTCTAACGGGAATCCCCCCGGGACTGTGTCTTCTTTACCGTGGGGAATGCTGAATGAGATTTCTACCGAAGGGGACTCTAAAATGTCAGAACCAACAGCCTTGTGCATACAGTGTGGTTGTGCTTCGGGTGATCCTTGAAAGAGTCCCAGCGCTAGGTCCTTTCTGGTGCCGTCCCCTCCACTCTCTTCCTCTTGTGCGCTTTCTGTACCGTCCAGTATAAACATTTACATTGACATTTAATCATTTAACAGACGCTTTTATCCAAAGCGACTTACAAATGAGAACAATAGAAGCAGTCAGGTTAACAAGAGAACAACAACAGTACACAAGTGCCATGACAAGTTAGTGGAGTACAGGCCGCATAGCCATTTTTTAGGCATTATTTTTAGTTATTTATTTTTTAATATGAAAGACAAGAAAAGAAGGAAAAGTGCTAGTATTAGTTGGTTAAGTGCTGGTGAATTAGATGAGTCTTTAGATGTTTCTTGAAAATGAGTAAAGACTCAGCTGTACGAATTGAGATTGGGAGGTCATTCCACCAGCTGGGCGCAGTCCAGGAAAAGGTCCGTGAGAGTGATTTTGAGCCTCTTTGAGACGGCACCACAAGCACTTGCAGAGCGCAAACTTCTGGAGGGCACATAAGATTTAACCAGTGAGTTTAGGTACGTTCACAATATTTCACAATAACTTTGATATTGTGAAATATATTTCACTGAAAACTGAATGCAAAATAAATCACAGAATATTTTCACTTTACAGTTCAGCAACAGTGAGGTTGGAAACAAAGTGGACAACACTATTCATTAAACACTTATTTAATGTATTCAGATGAAAATTTAAAATATTAACAAATTATTCATAAGCAGTGTTTTCAGATACCCCAGTTACACTGTTTTAATCAGAACACTAGCAATACAGCGTAGTAAGACAAGTAAAATAACACTTTAACAGTTTAACACTTTACCATGGTAAGGCAAGGCAAGGCAAGGCAAGTTTATTTATATAGCACTTTTCCTACACAATGGTAATTCAAAATGCTTTACATAAAAGAAAGTAAAATAATAATGAAGAAAAATAATAACATGAACAAAACAAGCGATTTTGAAACTTTTACAATTATAAAAAATTGTACTTATTTAAAACTAATTTAAAAAAGTTAGAAAATGATTTTACATAAAATAAAAATAAAATAAAAAACAGTGAAAATATAGTGCAATCAGTTCGGACATAGCACAGTGCTCATTCAATAAATGCACAGCTAAACAGATGAGTTTTAAGTCTAGATTTAAACCAGACTTCCAGGGTCTCTGCCGCCACCCTCTACCTGCCCCGGGGAACCACCGCGTCGGCCTGAGGGGGTCACCTGCGTGGCCCCCTCTGCCCGACACGGCGTCGCTCCTCCCCGGCCGCCTCTCCCCCGACCTGCGGAGCAGGACCACCCACCCGTGCACCGTGCGGACCCGGGCCTCCCACACTTAAGCCCGGGTTACTGACCCGGCCGTCCGCACCCTCTCGGAGAACCGAGCCACTGGTCACCCCGCCGGGGTTTTGCCACTGGTCACCCCTCATCGACATTGGTTTTGGCCGCCTCGCCCTGGGACCTCCAGGGTCTGGAGGGCGAGTCCGGCGCCGCGCTCTCACCGCGTTCGACGCTCCACACCGCGGGCCGCTGCCTCCGGGAGATGGCCCCCCTTGTACCTCCCCCGCCACTGGTCACCCCCCCATCGACTTAGGTTTTGGCCGGCCGCCCGCCCCGGCCACTGGTACCCCCGGGACGCCGGCGGGGGTGTCGAACCGAGGTCGCACCGGTTGGGCCTCCTCCTCGGCCGACAAAAGCTTGGATCGAGGGATGACTTTCAATGGAGAGCAGCGAGTGAGCTGCTCTGCCACGCACGAAACCCTGACCCAGAATCAGGTCGTCTTACGAGTCATTTAGCACCGGGTTCTCCACAAACTCCACCGGTAACGTCTCCAGAGAGGGGCGGCACTCGTTCGGCCGCACCCCGGTCCAGTCACGAACGGCTCTCCACACCGGCCGGCCCCGGGGGGGTCGACCGGCTATCCCAGGCCAATCAAAGCCAGTTATCCCTCTGGTAACTTTTTTTTGACACCTCCTGCTTAACACTTGTAAAGCCAAAAGGATCGTGAGGCCCGCTTTCACGATCCGGTCTCATACTGAAAAATTTTGCTTTTCTCTTCCATGGGAGGTTTTCTCTCCCTGAGCTCACTTCAGGACACCTGTGTTACCATTTGACAGGTGTACCACCTCAGTCAAAGTCACCACCTGCCACAGTCCCCGGGGCGGGTAATACCCGAGGGTCCACGCCCATGTGTTTAGGATACAGATATTCCAATTTCAGAGCCTCGAAAGAGACCTCAATTTTTTTTGTCATTTTTTATCACCACCTCTTCAAGTTGAAAATGGGTAATTTGCGTGCCTGCTGCCTTCCTTGGATGTGGTAGTCATTTCTCAGGCTCCCTCTGCAGAATCGAACCCTGATTCCCTGTTACCCGTGGTCACCATGGTAGGCGCCTAAAGTACCATCGAAAGGTTATCTAGAGTCACCAAAGCCGGATGGGTTTTGGATCTGATAAATGCATGCGTTCCCGCCCGTGAGGGAGGGTCGGCGCTCGTTTGCATGTATTAGCTCTGGAATTGCCACAGTTATCCAAGTACCGGGTGGAGCGGATCAAAGGGGCCATAACTGATTTAATGAGCCATTCGCAGTTTCACTGTACCGGCCGTGTGTACTTAGACCTGCATGGCTTAATCTTTGAGACAAGCATATGTTACTGGCAGGATCAACCAGGTAGCCCTCGGGAGGGGGTGTGGGATGGACAACCGCAGCGCGCTTGTTTCCTACACGCGGGTCTCACTCCACGGTGGGTGTCGCGCCCCGGGGGGCGGAACCCATGCGGAGCGGCCGCTCATAGGGCGACGTGCGGCGACCTCCCCCGCTCGGGGGTCACGGGGGGTGGCTGGCCGCTGATCGAGGCCGTAACCGGGAAAAGTGTGCTTCGCGGGGACGGGAGGAGGGCGGGCGAGGGCCGGACGGAGCCGACCGCCCGCCTCGCGCCTCCTCTCCGACCGCCGGTGGCGGACCCTTACGATAGACCGGCCTTCTGAGTCTCCCAAGAAAGAGGGGGGCAGAGCCCCGTCTCATGCGCGCATGTGCCAGACACGGTGTGTCGCCCTCGTCTAAACCGTACCTTCCATTCACCGTGCCCCCTAGGCGCACCCACCCATAGCGGCCGGTGGCCGGACGGGGTCCTAGCTTGGGCGCGCAACGTGCTCCACTCGATCCGTTCTCTTGCGACACGCGCCAGAACCTAAGTCCACAAAATGACACGTTCGCCGAAATTGCGACGGCACATAAAAATGCCATCCCCTATCGGGCCGACATCCGGAGTCGCGGGCGGATCCAAACGGTGGCCGGGTCCGAGGCGCCTTTCCTGGCCTGCCCCGGAGCCTCGGGGAGGGTGGATGTCTGGCCAAAGCCCGCGTTTCCGACTTAGTCGTCAGAGCTCACGGGCCTCCACTGGTCACCCCGCGAACGGGTCTCCCCCGGAGGGGCGGTTGCCTTTCGACTGGCCCCGGCCGCGGCGAGGGTGCGTGAGCCAGGCAGCGGCCCACAAAGCCCCCGTACGTATCAGTTTGCGTTCCCGGTCGGGGGGGCCCTCAGACGACTCGCACCACCCCGGCCACGGGGAGGGTACGTTGGGCCTGGGTCACTCGAAAAAGCCCCTGGAGCTCAGCCTTCAAATTTACAGAGAACCAGAGTAGGGGGAGCCGTCTCACTCTCATGCCTGAGACGGTGAGGCCACATTGGGCCTGGGTCGCTCGAGAACGCCCCTGGAGCTCAGCCTTCAAATTTACAGAGAACCAAAGTAGGGGGAGCCGTCTCACTCTCATGCCTGAGACGGTGAGGCCACGTTGGGCCTGGGTCGCTCGAGAACGCCCCTGGAGCTCAGCCTTCAAATTTACAGAGAACCAGACTAGGGGGAGCCGTCTCACTCTCATGCCCAAGAGGGTACGTGGGCCGGGGAACCCTCCAGACAGCCCCCTGGATCCACAATGGTTTTCGCCAGAACCTAAGTCCACAAAATGAGGCGTTCATCAAAATCGCGACGGCGCGTAAAAACGCCATCCCCTATCGGGCCTACCTCCGAAGTCGCGGGCGAATCCCGACGGTGGACGGGGACGAGGCACCTTTCCCGGCCTGCCCCGGAGCCTCGGTGAGGGTGGATGTCTGGCCAAGGCCCGCGTTTTCGACTTAGTCATTTTTCCAACCCCGAATTCCTCCAGGGCCTCCGACCTGCCGAGGAAGGCCGACGAGGGCGAGGGTCGGTCGGATAGGTCTCTCGCAGAAGAGGCCCCGGAGCCTACGACCTGCCACTGGTCACCAAGCGACAGGGGGTGCCGTCTCACTCTCGTGCCCGAGAGGGTGAGGCCACATTGGGCCTGGGTCGATCAAAAAAGCCCCTGGAGCTCAGCCTCCACGGTTAATGAGATCCGGACTAGGGGGCGCCATCTCACTCTCATGCCCAGGAGAGGGATGCCACGCTGGGCCTGGGTCGCTCGAAAAAGCCCCTGGAGCTCAGCCTCCACGGTTAATGAGATTCGGACTAGGGGGCGCCATCTCACTCTCATGCCCAGGAGAGGGAGGCCACGCTGGGCCTGGGTCGCTCGAAAAAGCCCCTGGAGCTCAGCCTCCACGGTTAATGAGATCCGGACTAGGGGGCGCCATCTCACTCTCATGCCCAGGAGAGGGAGGCCACGCTGGGCCTGGGTCGCTCGAAAAAGCCCCTGGAGCTAAGCCTCCACGGTTACGGAGAACCAGAGTAGGGGGCGCCATCTCACTCTCATGCACAGGAGAGGGAGGCCACGTTGGGCCTGGGTCGCTCGAAAAAGCCCTGGAGCTCAGCCTTCAAATACACAGAGAACCATACTAGGGGGCGCCATCTCACTCTCATGCCCGAGAGGGTGAGGCCACGCTGGGCCTGGGTCGCTCGTAAAAGCCCCTGGAGCTCAGCCTCCACGGTTACGGAGAACCAGAGTAGGGGGCGCCATCTCACTCTCATGCCCAGGAGAGGGAGGCCATGTTGGGCCTGTGTCGCTCGAAAAAGCCCCTGGAGCTCAGCCTCCACGGTTACGGAGAACCAGAGTAGGGGGCGCCATCTCACTCTCATGCCCAGGAGAGGGAGGCCACGTTGGGCCTGGGTCGCTCGAAAAAGCCCCTGGAGCTCAGCCTCCATGGTTACGGAGAACCAGAGTAGGGGGCGCCATCTCACTCTCATGCCCAGGAGTGGGAGGCCACGCTGGGCCTGGGTCGCTCGTAAAAGCCCCTGGAGCTCATCCTTCAAATTTACAGAGAACCATACTAGGGGGCGCCATCTCACTCTCATGCCCGAGAGGGTGAGGCCACGCTGGGCCTGGGTCGCTCGTAAAAGCCCCTGGAGCTCAGCCTCCACGGTTACGGAGAACCAGAGTAGGGGGTGCCATCTCACTCTCATGCCCAGGAGAGGGAGGCCACGTTGGGCCTGTGTCGCTCGAAAAAGCCCCTGGAGCTCAGCCTCCACGGTTACGGAGAACCAGAGTAGGGGGCGCCATCTCACTCTCATGCCCAAGAGAGGGAGGCCACGTTGGGCCTGGGTCGCTCGAAAAAGCACCTGGGGCTCAGCCTTCAAATTTACAGAGACCCATACTAGGGGGGCGCCATCTCACTCTCATGCCCAGGAGAGGGAGGCCACGCTCGGCCTGTGTCGCTCGAAAAAGCCCCTGGAGCTCAGCCTCCACGGTTACGGAGAACCAGAGTAGGGGGCGCCATCTCACTCTTATTCCCAGGAGAGGGAGGCCACGTTGGGCCTGGGTCGCTCGAAAAAGCCCCTGGAGCTCAGCCTTCAAATTTACAGAGACCCATACTAGGGGGCGCCATCTCACTCTCATGCCCAGGAGAGGGAGGCCACGCTGGGCCTGGGTCGCTCGAAAAAGCCCCTGGAGCTCAGCCTCCACGGTTACGGAGAACCAGAGTAGGGGGCGCCATCTCACTCTCATGCCCAGGAGAGGGAGGCCACGTTGGGCCTGGGTCGCTCGAAAAAGCCCCTGGAGCTCAGCCTTCAAATTTACAGAGACCCATACTAGGGGGCGCCATCTCACTCTCATGCCCAGGAGAGGGAGGCCACGCTGGGCCTGGGTCGCTCGAAAAAGCCCCTGGAGCTCAGCCTCCACAGTTAATGAGAACCGGAGTAGGGGGCGCCATCTCACCCTCATGCCCGAGAGGGTGAGGCCACGCTGGGCCCGGGTCGCTCGAAAAAGCCCCTGGAGCTCAGCCTTCAATTTTACAGAGAACCAGACTAGGGGGCGCCATCTCACTCTCATGCCTAGGAGAAGGAGGCCACGCTGGGCCTGGGTCGCTCGAAAAAGCCCCTTGAGCTCAGCCTCCACGGTTACGGAGAACCAGAGTAGGGGGCGCCAATCTCACCCTCATGCCCAAGAGAGGAAGGCCACGCTGGGCCTGGGTCGCTCGAAAAAGCCCCTGGAGCTCAGCCTCCACAGTTAATGAGAACCGGAGTAGGGGGCGCCATCTCACCCTCATGCCCGAGAGGGTGAGGCCACGCTGGGCCCGGGTCGCTCGAAAAAGCCCCTGGAGCTCAGCCTCCACGGTTAATGAGAACCGGACTAGGGGGCGCCATCTCACTCTCATGCCCAGAAGAGGGAGGCCACGCTGGGCCTGGGTCGCTCGAAAAAGCCCCTGGAGCTCAGCCTCCACGGTTACAGAGAACCAGAGTAGGGGGCGCCAATCTCACCCTCATGCCCAAGAGAGGAAGGCCACGCTGGGCCTGGGTCGCTCGAAAAAGCCCCTGGAGCTCAGCCTTCAATTTTACAGAGAACCAGAGTAGGGGGCGCCAATCTCACCCTCATGCCCAAGAGAGGAAGGCCACGCTGGGCCTGGGTCGCTCGAAAAAGCCCCTGGAGCTCAGCCTCCACGGTTACGGAGAACCGGAGTAGGGGGCGCCAATCTCACTCTCATGCCCAGGAGAGGGAGGCCACGCTGGGCCTGGGTCGCTCGAAAAAGCCCCTGGAGCTCAGCCAGCGAAGCGCTTTTGTCAGCACCCAGATGGCAGGCAAGAACGGCTTCCTCTATCGGGCCGACCTCCAGGGTCGCGGGCGAAATCGGAGCTCTCACCGGGATAGGCGCACCATCATGGGCAAGGCCGCCGGAGAGGGGGGGTCGGATGTTCGACCGGGGCCCGCTCGGGAACGCCGGGGCCTAGGGACTTGAAACTCGGGTCGTTGATAGGGCCTGTCGGCCCCTCCCGGACGCCACCTCCCCCGAGCCGACAGCCCCTCGGGGGCCAAGGATAGCGCCCCCCAAAGTTCGAAACTTTGAACGGCCGTATCTCGCCGAGGCCGAGCTCCAGGGACTTCAAACTCGGGTCGATGATAGACCCCGTGGCCCCCTATCAGACGCCGCCAGCCCAGAGCCGACAGCCCCCCGGGGGCCGGGGATAGCGCCCCCCAAATGTCGAAACTTTGACCGGCCATATCTTGCCAAGGCCGAGCCTCAGGGATTTCAAACTCGGGATCAAAGTAGACCCGGATTCCCCCTATCTGACGCCGCCTCCCCCGAGGCGATGGACCCCCAGGGGATGGGGATATATATATATATATATATATATATATATATATATATATATAAACACACACACACACACACACACACACACACACACACACAAAATAAATAAATAATTTATAGTCCCAAAGGCAGGGCAGTAAAGTGGCAATATGTCATACTCCAGACAACTCAGCTATAATATAATGTAATATAATATAATATAATGTAATATAATATAATATAATATAATATAATATAATATAATATAATATAATATAATATAATTTAATAGTTGTCTGGAATGCATCACGTTAACACTTCAATAAATGAGGTTGTACTACACTTAGAGCCATTCTATAAATTGACATTTCAGCACTTCAGGGACATTCTTAAATGCTTAAGGTGGCTTAATGCATTGAAACATGTTTTTAAAAGATCAAACTCAGTTGAAGACATTACAGCATAATATTCCCTTACGAAAGGAAAATATATTTACCAATATATTTCTTAAAATATATTGTGATATATTGTAATATATTATTTTCCATTTTTATTTTCTAATATATATTTGAATACATTGAATAATATATTGATGATACATATATTATATTATAAATTGCAAAATATAAAATGATTGCCGCTTTCAGTATATTGCAATATATATGAAAAAATAAATATCTATAAGAATTAATGCCTAATATATTACATGATATTCTCCAATATACTGCAATATATTTTTGTTCCATAAGGGTTTATAGACAAGCATATGAGTTGTTGAACGCAACACAATTAACCCTTGTATGGTGTTCGGGTCTGTTGGACCCGTTTTCATTTTTTATCAAAAGAAAAATTATACGATTCATTATTTTTTCAAGGCTAATAAAAGTGTGAAAACTGTAGGTCCTGTGTACCTTTACTCTGTCCTCCTCCTCCTGTCAGTGTGTGTGTGTGTTTGTGTGTGTGAGAGTTTTCTGTTTCTGCACCAGCCATTCCCACACAAGGTCACAACATTGTTGCAAAATTCAAGCACAACCACTGTCTGCTCACACATTCCCGCTCATTTTCCCTCTGTCTTGTGGGAACCAATCTTTCTTTTCTCATACTTTATCCCAGCTTCGAATTGGGCACGGGACACAATAAATACTAATAAAAAATAAGCTTTGCCAGTGTGGTGAAAATTGTAGGTTCTGTGTACCTTCACTCTGTCCGGGCCTGCTGTTATTGTGTGTGTGTTCTTTTTTATATGGTTTATGAGGACACGAGTGTTTATAATGGGTATTACAACATAAACATGGTTTACACGTCCCTGGTAGCCTATGTGCCAAAGAAAGGGAAGAATGTGGTACTCATGAGTACACTGCACAGGGATGGAAGAATCTGTGGCCAGGAGCTTTAGAAACCATAGATTATCATGGATTATAATGCCACAAAAGGAGGGGTGGATAACATGGACAAGATGGTGACTGCCTACAGCTGACCCTACGCTGGCCACTTGTTATATTCTTTGACATATTGGACATCTCAGCGTACAATGCCTTTGTCATCTGGATGGGACTGAACCCAGAGTGGAACAGAGGGAAGCTCCAGAGGAGACGCCTCTTTCTCGAGGAACTGGGAAAAGCACTGGTACGACCTCAAATCCAGAGAAGACAACATGTTCCAAGAACCCCAGCGTCTGCAGCCATCATGAGGAGGATTCAGGAGGAAAATGGTGGTGCCCCATCCACCCGACCTAGAGTACTACCATTTGCAGAGCCTGAAGTAAGTGTTATGCTGTTGCAGTATAGTATCTCCTTGCGAGGGAGAGTGAGAGGTGTTAGTAAAATTCCTGATCTTTTCATTATTCTAGGTTGCAGCCAGCAGCAACAAAAAGAAGAGGTGTGAAGTGTGTGGTCCCAGGACGGACAGAGAAACACAATATACATGGCATCAAGTGCAAGAAGTGCATATGTAACACACACACACAGTAAAACTCTGCCACTCATGTGTTGTACAGACTGGTATGTAAAGGCAATGTGTTCAATGGGGCTGATGTGTCATCTGGACTGACATAGCTACTGTGTGTGTTCAGCTTGTGTTGTGTAAACTGACCTGAATGGGTTAAATTTCTAATGAAGTTCAAATAAATAAAAGTCAATTGTTGTGAAAAACCTTGCTTCGTTTTTTAAATTTGTTGAATTTTTCCACTCATATCTTGATTATAATTGATTTTCTTTTTTTTATGTCGTTTTAGTAAAAAATGAAACAAAAAAACGAGTAGCACTTTAATTCTTAAATGTGATCTAACAAAGGTAAAGAGAAAATATTAACCATATGTGCTGTTTATATTGCTTGTAATTGGGATGAAGTAAACATCTGTTGAGTATTTTAACATAAGATTGTTTGATTGTGTTGAATTAAAAAAAACCCAAATGCAGCGGGTCCACCAGACCCACGAACACTGGCCGAATAACAAAAAAATGAACACTACACAAGGGTTAATAACTCTGTTTGCCTCATGGGAAGAAAATGACTTAAACCATTGTTTAAAAAAAATATCAGACTCAATCAATATTATTAATAAATCATTCTATGTACAGACAAGCAGATGAGCCCAGAATACGAACGTAATACTTTTAATAAGGGGAGAGTTGGCCACAAAGTAACAGTTTTTTACTTTCTCAGTTTGTGTACATCCTCATGGGGTTCAGAAAATATTTTTTTTCCATGCACATTAATTTTACACTTGTCTAGTACAAATTTGTCACTTTGTTTTTATAATTACGGTGCATTCTTTTTTATTTACGCTAAAAAATGGAAGTGAAATGTGGCAAGATGCCTCATAGGTGGGGTATAGTGTAACAGTTAAGGGGCACATTGTAACATGGCCATATGACAGCTTAAAGCAGGGGTGCCCAACCCTTCTCCGGGCGATCGACTGTCATTCAAAGTTTGGCTCCAACCCTAATCAAACACACCTATATTTATATATTACAAAAATATATTTAAATATTTGATTTTGGCCACTTTTTTATATTTTCCACATATGTATATATATATAAATACATTAAGATATCAGACTATGTGAATATATTAATTTTAATATATGTCTATGTATGAATTTTTTATATTTGTTAACATATTACATTTAATACAAAGTAAAAAAATTTTCATGATTTTCTTACTAGTCAGATGGTTCATAGTGCCTGGAGAAGTTCTTCAACAAGAGGTCCACTCCAACTCTGCTGCATGGTCTTCAGCATGGAAGAATATAGGAAAATAAACAATTTGTCACAGAGCCAACAATACATAGTGTACAACGTCAGATTTATTAGAAATAAACTATAGCAGAGGTGAAATGCAGACAAGAGAAATAATAATGTACAGAACATCCTACAAAAAGTCTTAAGAAAAGAGAATTTACGTTTTTAGGTTTTAAAGATGCTTTGATGATATAGGTGAAATATATTGTGGGAAAAAAGCATTTTAAGTTATTTAATAAGGTTTCTCAGATCACCTGTGATTAACAGTTAGGCTGCCAACTTAGAAAATGAAAATAAGGGACATTCGTGGTTTTTCATAGAAAAATAAGGGACATGATAAGGGACACACACAAAGGCCTATAATATATATATATATATATATATATATATATATATATATATATATATATATATATATATATATATATATATATATCTTTTAGATTTGTAATGTTTTTATTGGATTCTCTTATGCTCATCAAGGCTGTATTTAGTTGATCAAAAATACAGAAAAACAGTAATATTGTGAAGAATTTCTAATATTGGTTTCCTATCTTATTATAGTTTAAAAATCATTTTTATTAATTTATTCAGTGGCGCAGCACTGTATTTTCAGTATCATTACTCCAATCTTCAGTGTCACATGATCCTTTAGAAATCATTCTAATATGCTGAGTTATTATCAGTGTTGATAATATTATCAACTGTTGTGCTGCTTAATATTTTATGGAACCTGTGTTCCATAAATAAAATAAAAAGTTAAAAACAACAGAATTTATTCAAAATATTAATTTTGACAATATTCTAACAATATAATGTTTTATCCATTTAACACCTAAATGCTTGCTGAATAAAAGTATTCTAAAAGTTTCTTAAAAAAAAAGAAAAAGAAATGTACTGACCCCAAACAGTAGTGTATATTTGACATTTGATTATTTTATTTGGAATGACAAATACTAATTAGAACAACAGCATCCAAATATTCACAAAGAGCCTATTATGTTTCACCTGACAATAAAGACAATGCAAGTTGCAACCACATTCAAAGAGTATGGATAAAGGTGACATCGTCTTCTCCAAACATGCAGACTGCCTATGATTGCTGACACAGAACAATATCTGGCTGTTTGCTTAGAGGTGTTTTTACTCAGTCCAGCAATCTGCAAGCCTCTGACACATAATCTGTGCACATGTCCCAAGCTACCAAAAATAAGAATAATCAGTTTGATCCTGTAACCACACACTGCCAAAGCATTTGTTAATGACTGATACTTTAACATTTTCTCAGAAAAGCACAAATCCATGTAAAGATCAAAACAACAGCCCACTTCCAGTATCAGAATGTTCTTAGAAAGTTCATTGATGACTACGATGTCTGGAGTGTTTGGGTATTCCCTGAGAACACTTCTAAGAGAGCTTATATTATTATCATTCAAGTTTAAAAACCAGCTAATTTTAACAGTTTTGTTTGTATGTATTGCACTTTGTCCAGATACTTTGCGCAGTTCTTGAGCCGTTATGTTTACGATGCGATCATGACGCGCGATGTAAAGTCCTTTAAACGCGGGGCATCCATTCAGTATATGCGCTGTGGATTCCATTATCTTATCGCTGTGTAGTAAGCAGAATGGTTCGTGGTGTTTTGGGAACCACAAAGAGAGGTTGTATTTGGTCGGGAGAGTTTGCAGCCGAGCTTTAATAACACATTTTAAGATATCTTCGTTGATGGTTGAATTTTGTAACGCAGAGTGTGAGACTGTATGATCCTCGCTCTGCAGACATGCAAGTTTCCCTTGAAGACGCAGGTTAACCCAGTAATCGCGCTGTTGTGCTGGAAAGTATTGGAGGATTTCATACCTGCACGTCCGGCTATTCAACCTCTCACTGGTTCCAGTGTGATGGATAGACGCCTCAGCATACACATTTGGATCCATAATCTGCCCCTGACTGATATTCACCTGTTCCCCGCCAGTATGTGTCCAGTTCAGCTGTATGTTGTTATTGCTGCACAAATCATTCAGATCGGGCCAATCCGAACGTACTCCGAATCCCGTAGCTCTGGTCTCCAGCTTTCCGCTAGGTTTCTTCCGGAAACAGAGGAAACCTGGTTCTCCGTCTGCAGCATAGGGGATCTTACGTTTGCTCAGATCCAGCAACAGTGAGCCCCGGGCAACTTCACGAACTGTAGGGTCATCGTTATTCAACATATGCAGTAGATGCTTTACTCTAGTCGCTGTATAAATCCACTCAATGTTAGGGATCCCCAGTCCCCCTTCGGATTTATTCATAAAGAGAATACTTCTTGTTGTGTGTGTGTTAAGACTTAACCATTTTCTTACCAGCTGCACGGTCTTATTGTTCAGCTCCGTAAGATATTTTTTAGCAATGTGGACATTAGCAAACAGATGATGAATCTTGGAAAGAGCTATATCTGGAACGGCCTGGAGTTTCATACAGGTCGGTAGAGGACACTGATCTATCAAGTCTAGTCTGCTGGAGTATTCTTTGCAGATATCACTGACTTGCTCGTGCCATTCTCCTGCCACATTAAACATATGTCCTAAATAATTGTATGATTCGTGTCTTGAATAAACTCTGATTGTGCTTCCAGCCATTGTGAATGATGGAGGCTGATCACTCTTTGCCTTATACCATCTATTACCCCCGCTGCGTCGTTCGTAGAACACCGCACATTTACTATTCTTAACCTCGAGTCCAGACCATTGCAGAAAGCGGTCGGTGTATGACAGCATGTTGGTAATGACGTTCTCCTCTCTTGATACTATGAGGACGTCATCGGCAAAAGCCTGAACTGGGTTTGGAGATGTAATACCAGGCGGGGCAAGGAGACATAGCCATTTCAGCCAGTGGTTTAAGGCCAGTATGAAGTTCACAGCGCTCCAGGGACATCCCGTCTTAATCCCAACTTCAAGTTTAATCGGTTTCGTTAGTTGATGTCCGCAAATCACTTGTAAAAAGGAATTGTCATATACATTCTTGACTATATGTATGTACTGTTCCGGCAGTTTTATTTCCTCAAGGGAATGAAGCATTACGCTATGTGGTAAAGAGCCAAACGCGTCTCGAAAATCGAGAAATACCGCATAGAAACGGGAGGATTCATGTTTAAAATCATCGATGGCAGTCTTCAAACAGAATACATGCTCATTCATTCCCTGCCTCTCTATGTATGCTTTTTGTTTTGTTGACAATGTTCCTGATTCCACCAGCCAGGGTAAAATTCGGCATAAAACACACTTCATAAATACCTTGTATATAGTGGGGAGCAGTGATATATCTCTCCAGGTGGAGGGATCTTCTGGAATGTTATTCTTTTTGGGGATCCTATATATAATAGCTCCCTTCCAAGAATCGGGAACTTTCCGGTTAATTAAACAGACATGAAAAATCTGAGTTAATGTCATTATTGAAAATAGTTTTGTTGCCTTGAGCACTTCATAAGTCACACCATCTGCACCACATGCTTTGTTGTTCGGGAGACTACAAAGCACGCTTGAGATCTCCTCTGCAGTGAAGTCCGAAGTAACGGGGGCATCTTTCGGGTCCTCCAGGTCGAGAGCGCCGCACCACAGAGGACTGCCCATCTGTTGGTGTAACTGTGCTGGTTGGCATTTCGCAGCATAATAGGCTACTCATAAACTTTATTCATATCATTTATCGCAGGAGGGGGGTCTGGGTAAGTGCTTTTGTTTAGAATTATATCTATTGCCTTACTCCTACGGTGTTCCCAAAGATAGGCTAGTTCGTTTCCGCTTACCACTCTGGGTTCTCTCGTACTGTTGGAATTTGTCGCTTTGTTGAGCGCCGGCTGGACGGTTTCCCGTACGAAGCGCAGCTGCTGATTTATCCATTCAGTGCGCGTCTCTGAGTCGGGCCTCGGTGAGAGTGCTTTACAGAGGGGGAATTTCCGAAGGATTCTTACGGTGTATTTTAGCAAAGGTATTCCTAATGGTCTCCCATCTCTGTGAGTTGCTGTATAAGATCCATTTCTGTAGTATACTCCAGATAAGATGGTTATAAGTTTAGTCCAGTAACGCGGATTAGTTCCAGTGAATTGTATTGTTTGTCTGTCATTAATTAGTTTAACATCCAGGGTTTTCCTGAACTCTCTCTCCTGTGCCTGAAAGCACATCCACTCTTGGTCAGAAAGTGGGCGATTGTATTGTTCAAAGTTTGCCCAGGTGGTATACAAATGTTTACTTTCAGGACAAACATTTGTCGGGTCATGGATTCGCCATCCGATGTTTTGGATTTTACCGCTTTTTAAAGCAGCTTTGTATGTAAACTTCAAGGTTGAAACCAAGCACATTGCGATTAGTCCTGATAATAACATAACTGGCTCTTTTCTGCGTTTTCGCCGGCAGCTACGACGGGTGTAGATGTTACATTTTTAGTGCAGCGGAACCGCGTGTGAACCTGCCGCCGCCATGACACACACACACAAATAAAAAGTTAAAAACAACAGAATTTATTCAAAATATTAATTTTGACAATATTCTAACAATATAATGTTTTATCCAACACCTAAATGCTTGCTGAATAAAAGTATTCTAAAAGTTTCTTAAAAAAAAGAAAAAGAAATGTACTGACCCCAAACAGTAGTGTATATTTAACACACACACACACACACACACACACACAAATATTTTGAATAAATACTGTTTATACTTTTTATTTGTCAAAGAATCCTTAAATAATATCACAAGTCCAAAAAAGCAGCACGACTGTTTCCAACATTGATAATAAATCAGCATAATTTAATGATTTATGAAGGATCATTATGATGCTGAAAATTTAGCATGGCTTTACAGGCATAGATTATATTTTAAAGTATATTCAAATATAAAACTGTTATGTTAAATTGCAATAATAGACTATTTTACAAAATTTAAATTTTTTCTTTATTTTATCAATTTTTTTATTATCTGTGTGTTGTTGTTTTCTCAGTGTTCTGGAAGCTTGTGACACTAAAAACAAATTCCTTGTATGTGCAAACATACTTGACAATAAAGCTCTTTTTGACTCTGATCTGCGTGTGTGTAATAGGCCTACTACAGTACAAATGGAAATGGTTGTTTTTTTTTCAATTAAAGATAACTTAAAGAGTTAATGGACTGCTTTGGGTGCTTGACACTTCATTTGGCATTTTGTGTTTTAAGGATGACATCAGTGCCGTCGCTCCCTACATGCAGAGTACGCTGTCTGCGTAGGGCGTAGTGGCGCTGCTGGCCAAATGGGTGCCCTAAGCAGGATTGTATTGTTGTGCCCCCCTTCCTCAAATATGATGATGAAAAAAACACCTACTATAGGGGTGAAAAGAGAACTTTAATCAAATAAAAAACTAAATTAATAAATGTTATTATTTTGTAGCTCTCGACATCTACCTATGGCTATAACTTTATTATGACTCTAATTTATTTTATAGTCTCAAGCATTAAGAAATCATGCAAAAGGAAATTAAGCACTTTTACTATGATAAAACCATGGTTTATTTTTGTAAGGGTTGTGATATGCATGTTTTTTGTTGAAGAAATTATAAAGGCTGTGTCATTTATAGTAAAAAAGGTGGCCAAAAATGAAAGATTAAGTGACTATTTGAATTAAATGTTTGGTCAGTAGCCTAAACAAGGATTTGATTCTCCTGTAAGTGTAACAGCAGCAATTACAAGGCATCTGGCTCCCTTTGTAGGCATTTGTAATAACGTACATAAATTGTTTATTTTGTATTTGCCTACTTTATGTATTTTAACAGTTTTATTATTAACCAATCATTATTGCCTCATTGTTTTTTTATATAATGCATTTTAAGTCATTTTAAAGGCTATTGATGGCTTAGCTCTTTTTTTATAGCAACAACAACATCAAAAAACGTTCACAGGAATGTGCCTGGAAGTGATAAATGGGCCTATTTTTTACCTAAATGATTTATAATTTATTTTAATATATATTAAAAATGTATAAGGTGTGCATTGTAGCTGACACCTGAATGAACACATTACAATTGTTTTATGACTGCAAGTCTTTCTCCCCAAATGCTATTGAGTTTCAAATTTGCGTTTGAGCCCATGTGAAAAAGTAGCATAATTTACATGTGATTTACAGTTTATTTTAATAAATATCCAACATTCAATTCAATTGTGCTTTATAGCTGTCACCTAAATGAACAATTACAGTTGTTTTTATGACTGTGAGTCATTCTCCTCAAATGCTACTGACGTTAGAAAAGTGTATACCAATATCACATGTAACTTTAGAGACGGTCCCTAAGTTTGAGACTCTGGAACATCTAACGTCAACTTTTTTATTATTATTATTGTTTTACTTTCTTTAGTTTTCTTTTCTCTGCGCCGGATTGCTGATGTCCGTTACCTGGACATAGATGATCATCCATCAATTATGAACATTCAGCCGAAAACATGAGGTGCAAGCGGTCGCGAGCGCGGATGGGAGAATGGCGGAAGGTTTTTTTTGTTTTTTTTTTGAGCAACTGGGATGGTGCCCCCTCTGGGAGTTGGTGCCCTACGCAGACTGCGTACTCTGTGTGTAGGGAGCGACGGCACTTAGCATATCAGTAGAATGCAATATGAATTCAGCGACTTCATACTTCCCTATATTAAATGCTTATTATTGAATCTAAACACTTGTGCTTTTTTGCAGGTATTCTTTAGGATGAGATGTGTCTCCAGAATGAGTTTTTAGGGTGTCTGACCCAGCTAAAATGATCTCAGTGTGGGGGGTGTGAATTCGACAGTGCTGCCAAAATCATACTGCCCTATGTAAAATACTTATTATTGAATATAGACACTTGTGCTTTCCTGTAGCACAGTGGAAAGAGCATTGCATTAACAACGCAGATCCCAGGGGATTGCACATACCAATGTATAAATGTATAGGATAATGCAATGTAAGTTGCTTTGGATAAAAGCGTCTGCCAAATGCTTAAATGTAAAATATCTGTTCTTCAGATTTCGTTTTGCAAATTGTTATTCAGTTGTTATTTAAAGGATAGTTCACTTTAAAATGAAAATTCTGTCATCATATGCTCACCCTCATGTTGTTTTAAACCTGTATACATTTCTTTCTTCTGCTTAACAGAAAGGAACATATTTAGAAAAATGTCAGTAACCTGTAAGTTTCTGGTACCATAGTAGGTAAAATATATATACTATGGAAGTCAATGGGACCAGAAACTGTCTGGTACTGACATTTTTCTAAATATCTTCCTCTCTGTTCAGCAGAAGAAAGAAATTCCTACAGGTTTGAAACAAAATGAGGGTGAGTATATGATGACAGATTTGAATTATATAAAAAACTATCTATTTCAAAGTGAACTATCCCTTTAAGGCATCAGATATTTTACACCCTATTACATATCAGATAACATTCTACCATGTCAAGTCAAAGTCACCTTTATTTATATAGCGCTTTAAACAAAATACATTGCGTCAAAGCAACTGAACAACATTCATTAGGAAAACAGTGTCAATAATGCAAAGATGATAGTTAAAGGCAGTTCATCATTGGATTCAGTTATGTCATCTCTGTTCAATTAAATAGTGTATGTGCATTTATTTGCAATCAAGTCAACGATATCGCTGTAGATGAAGTGTCCCCAACTAAGCAAGCCAGAGGCGACAGCGGCAAGGAACCGAAACTCCATCGGTGACAGAATGGAGAAAAAAACCTTGGGAGAAACCAGGCTCAGTTGGGTGGCCAGTTCTCCTCTGACCAGACGAAACCAGTAGTTCAATTCCAGGCTGCAGCAAAGTCAGATTGTGCAGAAGAATCATCTGTTTCCTGTGGTCTTGTCCTGGTGCTCCTCTGAGACAAGGTCTTTACAGGGGATCTGTATCTGGGGCTCTAGTTGTCCTGGTCTCCGCTGTCTTTCAGGGATGTAGAGGTCCTTTCTAGGTGCTGATCCAGCATCTGGTCTGGATACGTACTGGATCCGGGTGACTGCAGTGACCCTCTGATCTGGACACAGACTGGATCTGGTGGCCACGGTGACCTCGGAATAAGAGAGAAACACACTAAAATTAGCGTAGATGCCATTCTTCTAATGATGTAGCAAGTACATAGGGTGTTATGGGAAGTGTTTCCGGTTCCGGTTTACCTAATTAATGCAGCCTAAAAATCCTTTAACGGATTTGGATATTAAAAGCATATTAGTATGTTATGTGTAAGCCAGGTTAAAGAGATGGGTCTTTAATCTAGATTTAAACTGCAAGAGTGTGTCTGCCTCCCGAACAATGTTAGGTAGGTTATTCCAGAGTTTAGGCACCAAATAGGAAAAGGATCTGCCACCCGCAGTTGATTTTGATATTCTAGGTATTATCAAATTGCCTGAGTTTTGAGAACGTAGCGGACGTAGAGGATTATAATGAAAAAGGAGCTCATTCAAATACTGAGGTGCTAAACCATTCAGGGCTTTATAAGTAATAAGCAATATTTTAAAATCTATACGATGCTTGATAGGGAGCCAGTGCAGTGTTGACAGGACCGGGCTAATATGGTCATACTTCCTGGTTCTAGTAAGAACTCTTGCTGCTGCATTTTGGACTAGCTGTAGTTTGTTTACTAAGCGTGCAGAACAACCACCCAATAAAGCATTACAATAATCTAACCTTGAGGTCATAAATGCATGGATTAACATTTCTGCATTTGACATTGAGAGCATAGGCCGTAATTTAGATATATTTTTGAGATGGAAAAATGCAGTTTTACAAATGCTAGAAACGTGGCTTTCTAAGGAAAGATTGCGATCGAATAGCACACCTAGGTTCCTAACTGATGACGAAGAACTGACAGAGCAACCATCAAGTCTAAGACAGTGTTCTAGGTTATTACAAGCAGAGTTTTTAGGTCCTATAATTAACACCTCTGTTTTCACTTGTATTTTCAGTAGCCTACTACTCAATACTCCATATTTACCATCCTTGTGCATTGAAGTACACTTTTGCAGTGTCATTGTATTGTAGTATCTTTTGTTAATAAAATCTTTTTTAAATTATTTTAAAATTTTTTTACAACTGTCTGTTGTGTTGGTTATACAAAAAGTTACCCTTAACCAAGGGATTGCCTCCCACTAATTGAAATTATTTATCTTATTGTATAATCCTTTTGAATAATTTAAAGTTATTTCCTGTTGTCTCAACATAAACGCACCCACCCAGACATTTCTTGGCGGTAATTTAGTTTTTTGGTGATTAACATGGATCCTGACCTATACAAACAAATATTAAACTATAAAAAGAACGTTTCATACCCTGATGGGTATTCCAAAACGGAGAAATCTAATTTTAGAAAAAAAGGCCAAACCTCCAAGGTAAGAGAGCCATACAATATTACATATTTAAAAAAATAAAAATGATGTTATCAGTTCTCTTTGTTAAAATGGTTTAAAGTTTGATCTTAAATGTGTATATGATATGTTAAAGCCAAGCTGAGGCATTAGTCAGTTGTGTTGTCTGCAGTATATGATGAATGAATCTCTGATTTACATCACATGTACATCTGCACTTTTGTGATGAGAGAATTCACAAGTACAAAATTCAGTCAGTGAGCGTGCTTTGAAATCACAAAGCACACACACACACACACACACACATGCACATATATATATTTTTTAAACCCCCACTGTTGCCCCGTCTTGCATCATCAAGCAACCCCCCCCACCCCCCCCCCACCCCCCCAGTCAGAAATGTATAGTGTTTTTAGGAATTCTTGAGAACAGGGATTATTTAGACAATGTTGTCAGCTGTATGAAAAATAAAAAAATAAAAAAAATAAATAAATGAATGTCAGCTTGCTGTTGTTTTTAAATCCTTTTGTTCTCCAAATGTCCCAATTGATTTTCAGCATTTTAATGTTTTCATTTGTGAAAGAAGAACAAGATCTGAATGATGTGGAGGAGAAATATCAGTGTCCGAATGCTCATAATGTCATCATTGGAGAAACAGTGTGTAACTGCAATATTGAAAAAAGTTGCTCGCAACAAAACATTCAAAGAAAAGAAGTCAAAAGGCCTTTCCGCTGCTCTCAATGTGGAAACGCATTCACTCGTAAAAAAAATCTTAATAGTCACATTAGTATTCATAATAGAATAAAGACGTTCACCTGCTCTGAATGTGGAAACACTTTCAAACAGAAAAGAGGACTTGATGAACACATGATTATTGTTCATAATGGAAAAAGGCCTGCTCTGAATGTGGAAATACTTTCACACACAAAGAAAACCTTAAGAATCAACATGAAAACTCATGCTTTGCTTGAGGGCTGTTCCAATGAACCTATGGCAGGAATATAAGAGGGCAAAGGAACCACAGAAACCATGACTAAATTCCAAAATAAAAGATAATAAAAGAGCAATGAGCAAAAAAAAAAAAATTTTCTATTCTGTTCGAAACTATAAAATTTGATTTCGTTTCTGTTTCTGGTTCTGTTCCTGTCAAAATTTCGTTCGTTTCCGGTTTTCATTTTTGTTCCTTGAACCGGTTCAGAGCCCTGTTTTCACATACAAAACACATGATTAAACTTTAAAATTTAGCATGAACAAAAACTTTAACCAGACATATAACACTCCTAAAGAAGACAAAGCATATTCAAACAATTTAACTTTTTATCCTCAATGGAATTGTTACTTTAAAGAGCTATTCTTACCTTATCTGACATTTAAAAATGCATTCATATGCATAAACCATTATTATATTATATTATATTATAATTCATATGATGGTACTGGTGGTAGTAGTTTGTAACGTGGTGTTTGTGTTTTTATTTTTATTTTTTTTGCTCATTGCTCTTTTATTATCTTTTATTTTGGAATTTAGTCATGGTTTCTGTGGTTCCTTTGCCCTCTTATATTCCTGCCATAGGTTCATTGTGTCACATTCTGGGGTGCGTTTCCCGTACAATGACGTAACTCGCTGACTAACCACCATAGTAGGATGCATCGTTATGAAAACGAACGACATAGTCACGACTGTTTCCCGAAACCATGATACCTGTGTCGTAGATCCATAGTTCAAACTACAGCTGTGTCCCAAAGTTGAGTGTACGCACTTCGAAGGCCACGTACTTCTAAGACCGGTCTCCGAAGTGCGCGAAGGGCCCTCCGAAGTGCGTGAGATGCTCCGCCTTCGCAGGATTTCCTAATTCCACCACCAGGGGGCTGTTCCATAAAAGCCGCTTAGAAAAGCGGGGATTAAAGTCCAACACCTGACTTGAATGAGCCGAGCTAAACATCCGCGCTTAAATTGGTTCCATAACAGTAAGTTGAGGATCATGTGATCTTACTAATTTGAGTCAGGTTTAAATAGTCTAGATAATTGCGCGTGCACGCCATTGTTTAAAAGTCCTGAAAAGTCGAGCATGGGTCAATCCATTTACTGTGGGCTACCATGGCAACAAAAGGAAAAGATAGAGCAGCGATGTTCACGGCAACGGAACAGCGTTTGCTTTTGGAAACCTATGAAGAATTTAAAGATGTCATCACCAAAAAAGGCAATACAGCGGCAATAAATAAAGCAAGAGAGAAAGGTTGGCAGGAAATTGCTGATCGTCTCAATGCGTAAGTAGCGGTGTAAGCTTTCACGCAGCAGCAACTTAAGTGAAGGAAAAAGAACCTGGCAGCAGGTGAAAATAAAATATAAAAATATAGTTCAGAATGGTAAGTAAATCCAATGGTATGTATATATGTAATCAATGCCAGCTTGAAGTTACAACTATTCAGGTTTTTTTAATGTTTTTTTTTTTTAATTGCAGCGACCAAAAGGAAGACTGAGGTTGCTGGCACTGGGGGAGGGCCACCACTAGCCAGCTTCACTCCTGCAGAGGAGCTGGCTTTGGAAATTAATAAAGGGAGGCCCGTCCTTGAGGGAATAGAGGGGGGGACATCATCTAAAATGATATCACGTAGTATAAGGAGTGAGTATATAAAAGGTGTGTGTGTTTTATTATCATTATTCCTTCCTGACTAACTGATTTCCTCCTTCCTTAGGCATTGTAAGCCTAAGTACACCATAGCAGTAATGTCACGTAGAGGTACTTGTGCTACTGTAGTGGTGCATTTTGGTAAAAAAAAAAATATTTTTTTTCTATCAAGATTCTGTATGCTTTATGGATCCACCAGACATCATGTTGCCTGTGAGTATGAGACCTTTTAAATCAGTCATGTAAGCTAATAAGTTTAACTGAGTTTAATCAGTGGTCACAGGGAGAAGGCCCATCAGTTGAGGAGACTGTGTCTGCATGTTCAAGGAGGCCTGAGGTAGTCACAGGTTCCATGTGATACTGTATTGAATATTAAAAAGTGTACTTGTGTGATAAAATGATCATAATGTGTTTTCAGGATGCTGACACTTTTCTGGAGCCCTCTCAGTCTGGGACCACATGTGACAAAGTGAGTATTAAGAAATGAAAACAATGTGACAAGAGTATTCAATTAAATAACTTAAATCTATGTTGCTACAGAACCCAGAAAACATAAAAGGAGTGTATAAACGCTACCTCCTTAAACAAATGGAAGCGATTGATATCGACATCCAGTATAAAAAACTGAAGATGAGGAAGTTGGAGCTGGAAATTCAACAGCTACAGAAAAATACAAGTAGAACTACCATTTTTAAAAAAGGAAAAAAAAACGTTACCTTTTTGATCACTTTCCACAATTTATTTGTTTGTTTTCACCCCTAACAGGCAGATTCACTCTGAATAAAGACAAATCACATTAAATAATTTGACTTCTGTGTGTTTGTTCAACTAAGGAGAAAGTTGAGGGGCCAGTGGAAAATTTTAAAAGCTACACATGGTTTAGACCATATTAAGCAAAATAATTATTTGCATATGTGTCTCGTATAAGTCTGCCTGTTTCGTTTTCTTCCAATACTGCTTCATTGCCCCAGTCTTCCTCTTCAACAATCCTTGGTTGCCTCTCTCTCCTCAGACAAGCAATGTTATGGAGCACTACACAAGCAACTACAATGTCACATGCCCTAGGTGGAGTCACTCTGAGGTGCTTCAGGCACTGAAACCTTGACTTTATCAGCCCAAATGCCATCTCTTTACGACCTCTTGTGCATAGACTGAATGAATATATATATAATGTAGTTTTTTTTCTTTTTTAAGACTTTTTGCGATTTAAGTGATTACTAGCATGCCTCTTGCTAGTTGCTGGTAGAGAGATGAGGCTCTAAAGATTCTGGAGTCATGCACAGAGCCTGGCCATTTGGCCTCTACATTTGTGATGATGCAATCTGCATCACTAATCATCTAAAATAAATTAAACCTGTAGGTCACTACATTTTAATTGCAATGAACTAAACACTGGTGCCCAGCTTAGTACAGAACACTCAGTGCTAGAGCATAGCCTTCAATATCATCTCAGTGGGACCGTACCTGTACATTGATGCTGTGTACTGATTTCCTATTCACAAAGTCCGCTTCATGTGGATCAGACGGACACTTAATACGCACATGGGTGCAGTCCAATGCACCGATAACATTTGGGAAACCTAGAAAAATTATTTGTTTTAAATATGTCCCATGTAAAATCAACAGTCAAGAAATATTTCCATGTTTTATAGTTATTTGAACTTACCAGCTATTCCATAAAAGGCATGTTTAATGGTACGAATAGCTTCGTGGCCAGGGAATGTGATGAACACATTGAGTAGTCTTTTTAAAGAAAGGTACACAGTTGGTACAGAGCGGCAAACTGATGCTTTGCTGATATTCTCTGCATCTCCAACTGTGTACAAAAATGTTCCACTGGCAAAAAAGCGAAGTGCAATGCACACCGTCTGTGGGACTTTGAGTGCTCTGTTGCGGCGTGTATTATTTGCAATGTATGGGCTTAGTAATCTACAAATATATGCAATCCCATCTCTTGAGAACCTATATCGCTCATACAGGTAGCTGTCATTAAAAGCCAATGGGTCTGACCTGTCTCTGAAAGTTCTCTCTCTTTGAAATGCCCTCCGCAGCTCCCTCATCCACCACCTCATCTATGAAAGGACACGCCATGGTTAAGTTTGGAAATGATTTCAGCTCCCTATTTATATACTTTTAATTAATTACCAAACTCACCAATTAAACACACAAGTTTTGAACATTTCTTAGTGTATTTATACCTTATAATTTCTTACATTTATTAGTAAAGTACATTTGCTTATTTATTTATTTAAAGAAAAAATGTTATTAATAGTGGTTAAGTAAAATAAAATGACATCGAAATACCAGCAGGTGAGTATAAATGTTATGCTCGTTAAGCCTGAACTCAGACTTAGCCTGACAGTTAGCCTGCCCTGGACCAGGTTAATTTGCCAGCATAAGTTGCCGGGGTAACTGAGTTTGAACTTTTGTAAGTTTGATTTATGAAACCGAATCTACCAAAAATAAGCCTGACTAACCGAAATAAGCCTGGCTTATACTCTAATCTTGGTTTATGGAACAGCCCCCAGGTGTTTCCGATTAGCGCTTTGTCGCATAGCAACGGTGCGAGAGGAGAGCTGACCAGAGCACAATCCTGTCAGGAGAGGTGGAGCCAGAACTGCTCGGTTTTGTTTTTATGTTTTACGTCAAAGTGGACAAGGTGATGTACCTCAGGCTTGCCAAGACCGAGGCCAGGTAAATTACACTGGTTTGCTGCGTCCTTTGTTTGATTACAACTTTAAATGCAGGTACTGACTTGGAGCTTACTTGAATAATGTAATGATACATATGAAAAACTACAAAATACACGAACACACACATAGCAGTTAAATTGCTGACTGATATCTTACAAAGGTGCGATTTTATGTAGTTTATTGTCTTGACCAAGGTGATCTTATGTAGACCGGTTTGCAACCCAGATTTTTTAAGGCAGTTAACCATGAAAATAAAACGGAATAAACGGATCTTTTTTTTTTTTTTAGCATAGTAAAGCTTAACGTTCAGTGGCATCTGTGACCGCTGACAGTGCTCTGTTTGACCGGACCCAGTCCTGCAGATGCAGTCTTTCATATAGTTACAATAATGTATTAATATTCTCACAAGAAATATTGTTACTTTCATTTTTTAAACGGTAAGAAAGTACATTCGTAAAGCATACTCGTACAAATATAAAGTACTACGTTTTTTTCTTTCTCAGCATTACAAAAATATGGTCTTTTACACCATGATGTATTGTTGTAGATTAAACCACCCAACAGTTTTACTCTCAATACCTTAAGTATATTAGAGTATGCAAGATAATACTTTTACTTAAAGGACAGTTCAGCCAAAAATGAAAATTCTGTAAGCATTTACTCACACTTTTATTTTTGGGTGAACTGTCCCTTTAGCTAAGCCTTTCTAAGGTTTTAAATATGACAACTAGTAGTTTTCCCCAATATGGTATTAGTAGTTATTATAGTTTACTAAAGTATCTCAATATTTTGTGTACTAATTATGTTGTCATAGCTCTAAAAATGTCTCTTTTCCTTCCTTCCCTAAATCGGACCAGACCCCTGTACTGAAGGATAGAGCTGAATGTGCCAGCGCTGGACAGGTTTTAAAGGTTTTGTGCTGAGCAGCGAGGCCCTGACAGTGGAACTTCTGAGAAGTGAACGCCAACAGTGATGGGTGCCACAATCCAGACCCTGGTGTTTCTGATCTGTTTGCCAGTGGCACATCATACAGATGCTCTCCAGAGAGTTTGACATGTGCCTCTTTCCACTGTTACCCCATTATCCTCCGAGTAGCTGAGGACCATTCACCAAGAGATGGACCTCCTGAAGACCCCAGAACACATGGAGGCAGCGCTGGGCTCAAACTGATGTTGTTTTTCTGATGTTAAACCTAAGCTATGCAGTAAATGGTTGTAAAAAGTACTTTCAGTTATGTATAGAACAATTTGTTTTAATGTGTAAAGACAAAAAAATAAATACATAACAGAATGTTTTGTGGAAAAATTTATAAGCTGCATTAAAAAAAATTACAATGTACATGAGTACTTCTCTTTTATTTACACGTGAATATGAAAAACAAAAATACAAAATGTACAGAAAGTACTTATTTATGAATAAATTACACACTAAAAAATACAAATGTATACAACTTATGCATTTCATTTTTAACATGCATCACAAAAATAAACTAGAGAAATTAGGTTATTCCATTGACAATATGACATTTAAATATATATATATTGAAAAACTGTAATATACACATTTTTAGCCTACGGTTATCTCTTGGCTAATGAAGAATTTATTTGTTATGCATTCTCTTAAGAAGAGAAAACTTGCGTTCTTCTCTCTCTCTCTGGAGATTGATGTCCTCCCTGAGCAGCTCCACTCGCTCCCTCACCTGTCCCAGGACACTTTAGCAAATAAACCATGCCTGTTAACAACAACAGCACAATGAATTTCAGCAAAAAAAAGTACAATTAACTTTGTATTTTTAAGTCTTTCCCAGCAGGCTCACTCGCTCCAGAATAGTAATGAAACAAGAGAAAATGGAAACACTTAAAAATATAAAGACAGGTGTGTAATCTTAACAATAGAAAATATGACACAGCAGGCCGTGCATACAAAATACTGAAGTGCTAAAGTTTGGTTAAAACATTTGGAGACATCTCTTGCATGACAGCACTTCAAAAACACAACGAAGAGAAAGACCATTGTCTTATATAGCGGCTGTCTTAATGTTTTTTGGGCTTTATGTAAAAAAAAACAAAAAACAAAAAAAAAAAAAAACCTTTTAACACTAGGTATTTGAGTGAATGAAAATACAATAGCCTACTTACATATTAATGTGAAGTCCTCCACAGAACTCTCACCTGCCACCGTCGTCATATGCACGCAAGTGATTCTGGGATATGGTAGGGTGCAAAGGGTGCTTCTCAATATCCCTACGCGTCTCCTCGCTCCTCCGTCCTCCATCCTATGACCCGGAAACCGATCGAACACAGCCATCTTGAAGGACATCTCAATTCTCTAATTGCACCACGAGGAGACGAGGATCGAGGAGGGAGGAGGCTTCATGAGGAGAGATGAGCGAGGATACACAGGTGTATCCTATGCGGAAGTATTTTATCGACTTAACGTGACGCACGTATAAATTCTCCTCCCCCTTCACATCTGTTGTAACAATTTTTATTTATATTTTACCTTTTCACTTCAAATAAACCATGCATGTCATATATTTCAAACAGGGCATCTTGCTTTAATAATATTTATTATGAATGTCTTAATTAACAAACTTTAACAACATAAGGGCAGATCCCTTTAATTCAAGCTGATGACACTTTGAAGTAACGCTGAAGGGAGCGAGGATAAATCATTTCACTTGATTCAAGTCCTCCATCCTCACGTCTTTTCCTTGCGTCCTTCCCTCGCATCCTGAAAGGGTGGAGCTAAGACATGAGGAAAGGAAGCGAGGAAAGGAAACGAGGATGCACAAATATGAATTGAAAAGCACCCAAAGTGTCCATAGATGTACACTTAATTTTCATGGGAACTGAAGGGCGCATTTGAAGTCGCTTTCGAAATTCGTCAGCCTTCGTCGCACCGCGGTGACGCATTCACACTTCAAATACGCCCTTCGAAGTGCGCATTCTGACTTTGGGACACCCTTCGTCGCACCGCGGTGACGCATTCACACTTCAAATACGCCCTTCGAAGTGCGCATTCTGACTTTGGGACACCCTTCGTCGCACCGCGGTGACGCATTCACACTTCAAATACGCCCTTCGAAGTGCGCATTCTGACTTTGGGACACCCTTCGTCGCGCTGCTGTGACGCATTCGCACTTCAAATGCGCACTTCGGAGTCCATGCACTTCACTTTGGGACACAGCTTACGTTGGTTTGAACCGTTTTCTTCTTCGATCTAATGACTGACTGGAGCCATGAGCACTTACTGCCACCTACAGTAATTTGGTTTTATTTTCTCTTTTCTTCGACTCAAATTACGCTTTTGAAATGACGTTACGTAGGAGTCGAGTAATAATGAATCATTCATTTGTTCTGCAATACATTACATTACTGTTTCCTATTTTGCTACATTTTTCCTATTAAAGTCTCCTTGCCATTCTGTCATGTGTTAATGAAAATGACACGAAGACCCCAATTTTCAAAGGATGAAATTGCAGTTCTTTTGCAGGAGGTGGACAATAATAAAGTAATTAATGTCAAAATGACAAAAATAAAATCTGGGCAGAAATCACTCGAAAAATAGTGTGTGCATTTTCAGATTCACCAAACCCTTTTTTGGCAAATAAAATCCAGCCTGCGATCTGTCAGTGTTTGGAAGCCTGCAGTTTTCTGAGTAGCTTTGTATGGATGTTTGTTAGATTTTTTGATGTAAATCTGGCAACCTCGAGACCTTCCCCACTAAAATAAACGTCTGCACTACTGTACAGCGTGCAATAAAGACAAATAAGATAATACAAGACAAAAAAGGCACAAATTTATAATGTGCTGTAATCATCTGTGTGTTCACCACATTGATTTTAAAATAACTGTATGTAGGCCGAGCAGTATGATCAAAGATCATAGAAGATAATAATCTGAATACTGTAAATAAAAAATACCTACACCTTGCTTGATCTACATGACTGAGAAAATTGTGTAGTTTTTATTCTGTGTGAACTCACTTGTGTATGTGTCAAAACCCATTCAAACTCACTAAAGTAGCCATAATTATGCTATTTGTACTAAAACTACTGTAACCACAAATGTAACAGTTTCATTGTAGTATCTATAGTTTAATATTTGTAGTTAAACTTTGGCAATACAAATGGTAGGCTATTACCATATATAAAAAACCTTACTACTCTTGCTGCTAAAAACTGTTATTTTATTGTCTAAACTGGGAATCGATAATATTTGAAATCAATAAGCAATATCAGAATCGGAATGGACAAAATTCAAACTATACCCAACCCAAGCCACATGTTGTGAAATTCACTGATTTCTAAGCATTTTATGAACACTGATCAGTAGATGGCAATATTCAAAAAGACAGGTCTTTGGTGCAATGTGCATACCCATCCACACTGAGAGAGTACTGTATGTTCCAGTAAAGATTTGTTTTTCCTTTCAATATTTGCTTTGTTTTCCTAAAATTAACCATATCATATCCTTCAATATCCCTTTGAAAAAAAACGTAAGATATATAAAGATGATTATAAGATGAAAATAAAGATGATTATTTTCAGTTGTTCCATTTCTATAGGGTTGGTAACATAAAAGCTCTTAATTCCAAAGATAGTACAAGCTAATCAATGTATTCAGTAGGTAGCATTAGTGGCATAAGGAATTGAAAGTATACAACATTGTGTCAATAAAACGTTAAAATCTTTTGAGGATGCAAAAATAATAAAAACAATGGTTTTGTAACAATGCATTTATTTTTTAAGCACAGTATGTTTGATGTTTGGCAATTTGGTGTGCAGGACACATGCTCCTTTAGACACAGTTCATACATGGCTGTTGTAGAGTTCCAGCCATTTACTGTTCAGCGCTCGCCTGAGGAAGGATCACATAGTCCGAAACGTCGCGCGGTAGGCTTGAACCCAAATTTGGGCCTCCTTTATGAATCTGGTTGATTTAGAGAGCCATACAAAAAATTTTTCCTTCATCTACGCCAATTATGTGATGTGCTCAGTATTTCTTTCTTTGATGAAATGTACACTTTCACCACACATCCTAAACATACCAACCACTTTTGTCGTGTAAACCTACGAAAAATAGCCACTAGTCTTCTGAACCCTATTTGGGAATTTATTGCACTGATGGGAAAATATTTATTGGCCTCTGGAAGCTGTAGATTGGTGGCCACTTGGTCCAAAGGACCATGCATAACCGTAATTGGACTTTGTTCTGATTGCTGGGTATACAATTCCTAACCCTAACCCCCAGCATCATTGAAGACCTGCCTCAACAAGCCATTGAGGTCCATTTCCTTGTTATCAATATTAGTTTAGAAATTCGCCACCTCATCCATGAAGTACACAGGTAATAAAGTTCCTTTTCTTCCCACCACCTCCTGCAGTCCAAATCTGGACCAAAGCAAATCAATGAATGGGTCCAATGGAGACACATTGACTGCTGCATGATATGACACACTGATGACCCCCTCTGTGTCGACTAAGGCACCCAAATTGAACACACGATCATCCTTCTATCCTAACTTGCTAGGGCTCATTAGGATGTTCATGTCAAGATCATTGTTGATGGCTGACAGGGCCTGATTAAACACCTCCTGTACAAATATCAGATCGCAGTGCAGAATATTCATTCTGGTCAAGTTACTCTGGTTATTCTTGATGATGCTGGGCCTCTCAAGATCTTTGGGGAAAGAATCTTCAGCCACTGTGCAAAACTCTGGAACACAGCATTTATCACTGCAATTGCATGGGCTTTCACTGTCAGATCATTTTTGAACAATGGTTGGGCACGGTCCGGGTAGTTAGGAACACACGTCATGTTTAGAAAGTACCCACCATCAACCAGGGCCAACACACTGCACATGGATTTGTGAAGTGCATTCACCCCATCTGGTCTGCTCTGGACTGCTCTAACTTCTTTTCCCCACCTGGACTGATGATTTTTGAATAAGCAGAGAATCCTTTCCCCTTTGGTACAAAGGGAGTCCTTAAATCAAATGTCAGGATCAATCCCAGTCAATTCCTTAAAATGAGCGCATAAGAATCTCTTCTTAAAGAGAAAAGCCCACCTTGCCTGAAGATCTGAGATACTGGGTGGAGGGCTGGCATTAATGCTGTGACGTTGTGCAATGTATGTCATTTTCATTAATTCCTGGAATTTGCTGCGCTCGGCTGCATGGGGTCCTTCTTGGGAAAATAGACTAAGAATGTCTCTTTATCTCTAAAGAATCAAAGGTTTCCCTTTCAGGAAGTTCAGGAGGGTTCCAGTTCACACAACCATAGCTATCCAGTTTAGTGGATTTAGATGTTGAAGGTTGGCTATCATCAACTTCGTCTCCTGTTCGTTTAGATTTTTCTAAGTCGAGCCATTGTATTGTTCCGGTTAAGATGTTCCACCCTAGTCTTCAACTGACACAACAAAGAGTAATAACCACAACCAATTAAATCTCCTTCCTCTGTTTTGTCACTGAAACTGTTTGGATACTTATGGATGATTGACTGAAACTTCTGAACATTGCCGCTTGGTTGGATTTAAACACACCTCTCTGATTGAATCCACAATCACCCTAACCATGTGTCTCCTATCTGAGGCTTCAGGTCGCTTTCCTTGTGCAAGACATATTCTTAAATTTGGTGTCATCTTACCCCAGGGTATTTTAAAATCTGACACCCATACTGCACTTTGAACTGGGACTGGAGTGGATATTGGACTCTGATTTGTAACTTGACTGGATCCATGACACTGCACAGGGAATGTTGAAGAGTTGGGACGGTTGCTTGGCTGAGTAGCTAGAATATTTTCATTGCCTAAATGAAAAATTGAACATAAAAATTTTAACAACAAATTTAACAGATGTAGTGTAGAAACGTGAAATTATGAGTATTCACTAACAGTAAATTAATTATTTGACAAATGTATATATTTCTACTTCATTGATCATGCTTTAAACCCACATAAGCCGTTTTTACTACTGTATATTACAAAACTAAATGAATTAAAAAAATTAACAGATTTAGTGTAGAAACATGACAAAGTATTTACTAACAGTAAATTGATTATTTATCAAATATACATATTTCTACTTCACTGATAATGAATATGGCTTAAATGGGACGAGCTTTTGGGGCAGACCTGACCTGTTTAAAAGAGATGGTCTTCATCCATCCTGGGGTGGCGCCACTCTTCTCTCTAGAAATATGGCAAATAGTCTTAGTGTTTATACTTGACTAACTGGGGCCCAGGTCAGGACGCAGACAGACTGGCTAAACTGACCGTCTGCTAGCTGCTTCACGTCACAGAGGTCAGTTAATTCTCAGCACAGAGACTCTTTCACCGAGATATCACACTATAGAGACTGTGTCTGTTCCCCGAACTAGAAAATACAAAAAACGTCCAAACCAAGTTAAGATTATGATCACTGATCATAATATAGATGTGCTGTGTTTGACAGAAACCTGGCTAAATGATGATTACATTATTTTAAATGAGTCCACCCCCGAAGATTACTGTTATAAACATGAGCCACGTCTAAAAGGCAAAGGGGGAGGTGTTGCTTCAATTTATGACAACGTTTTCAGGATTTCTCAGAGGGCAGGTTTCAAGTATAACTCGTTTGAAGTAATGTTGCTTCATATAACATTATCCAGAGAAACAAATGTTAACGATAAATCCCCTGTTATGTTTGTACTGGCTACTGTATACAGGCCACCAGGGCACCATACAGACTTTATTAAAGAGTTTGGTGATTTTACATCTGAGTTAGTTCTGACTGCAGATAAAGTTTTAATAGTTGGTGATTTTAATATCCATGTTGATAATGAAAAAGATGCATTGGGATCAGCATTTATAGACATTCTGAACTCTATTGGGGTTAGACAACACGTTTCAGGACCTACTCATTGTGGAAATCATACTCTAGATTTAATACTGTCACATGGAATTGATGTTGATGGTGTTGAAATTATTCAGCCAAGTGATGATATCTCAGATCATTATTTAGTTCTTTGCAAACTTCATATAGCCAAAATTGTAAATTCTACTTCTTGTTACAAGTATGGAAAAACCATCACTTCTACCACAAAAGACTGCTTTTTAAGTTATCTTCCTGATGTATCCAAATTCCTTAATATCCAAAACCTCAGAACAACTTGATGATGTAACCGGAACTATGGACTCTCTCGTTTCTAGCACTTTAAATACAGTTGCTCCTTTACGCTTAAGGAAGGTTAAGGAAACCAGTCTGACACCATGGTATAATGAGCATACTGGCACCCTAAAGAGAGCAGCCCAAAAAATGGAGCGCAGCTGGAGGAAAACAAAACTAGAGGTATTTCGTATTGCTTGGTGGGAAAGTAACCTATCCTACAGAAGCATTAAAAACTGCTAGATCCGCTTACTTTTCTTCTCTTTTAGAAGACAACAAACATAACCCCAGGTATTTATTCAATACAGTGGCTAAATTAACGAAAAATAAAGCCTCAACAAGTGTTGACATTTCCCAACACCACAGCAGTAAAGACTTTATGAACTACTTTACTTCTAAAATCGATACTATTAGAGATAAAATTGCAACCATTCAGTCGTCAGCTACAGTATCACATCAGACAGTGCACTATAGACCCCCTGAGGAACAGTTCCACTCATTCTCTACTATAGGAGAGGAAGAATTGTATAAACTTGTTAAATCATCTAAACCAACAACATGTATGTTACACCCTATACCATCTAAGCTCCTTAAAGAGGTGCTTCCAGAAGTCATAGATCCTCTTCTGACTATTATTAATTCCTCATTGTCATTAGGATATGTCCCCAAAACCTTCAAACTGGCTGTTATTAAGCCTCTCATCAAAAAAGGATTTAGACCGTGTCATAGTACTGAGACTGCTCTCCTTAGAGTTACAGATGATCTGCTCTTATCATCTGATCGTGGGTGTATCTCTCTATTAGTTTTATTGGATCTTAGTGCTGCGTTTGTCACAATTGACCACAACATTCTTTTGCATAGACTTGAACACTTTGTTGGCATTAATGGAAGTGCATTAGCATGGTTTAAATCGTACTTATAAGACCGCCATTAGTTTGTAGCAGTGAATGAAGATGTATCATATCGATCACACGTGCAGTATGGAGTACCTCAAGGCTCAGTACTAAGGCCGCTACTCTTCACGCTTTATATGTTACCCTTGGGAGATATCATCAGGAAACATGGTGTTAGCTTTCACTGTTATGCTGATGATACTCATCTCTATATTTCTTCGCGGCCCGGTGAAACACACCAATTTGAAAAACTAATGGAATGCATAGTCGATATAAAAAACTGGATGACGAGTAATTTCTTACTGCTAAATTCTGAAAAAACAGAGGTGTTAATTATAGGACCTAAAAACTCTGCTTGTAATAACCTAGAACACTGTCTAAGACTTGATGGTTGCTCTGTCAATTCATCGTCATCAGTTAGGAACCTAGGTGTGCTATTCGATCGCAATCTTTCCTTAGAAAGCCACGTTTCTAGCATTTGTAAAACTGCATTTTTCTATCTCAAAAATATATCTAAATTACGGCCTATGCTCTCAATGTCAAATGCAGAAATCTTAATCCATGCATTTATGACCTCAAGGTTAGATTATTGGAATGCTTTATTGGGTGGTTGTTCTGCACGCTTAGTAAACAAACTACAGCTAGTCCAAAATGCAGCAGCAAGAGTTCTTACTAGAACCAGGAAGTATGACCATATTAGCCCGGTCCTGTCAACACTGCACTGGCTCCCTATCAAACATCGTATAGATTTTAAAATATTGCTTATTACTTATAAAGCCCTGAATGGTTTAGCACCTCAGTATTTGAATGAGCTTCTTTTACATTATAATCCTCTACGTCCGCTACGTTCTCAAAACTCAGGCAATTTGATAATACCTAGAATATCAAAATCAACTGCGGGCGGCAGATCCTTTTCCTATTTGGCGCCTTAACTATGGAATAACCTACCTATCATTGTTCGGGAGGCAGACACACTCTTGAAGTTTAAATCTAGATTAAAGACCCATCTCCAGGACAAGACCACAGGAAACAGATTGTTCTTCTGCACAATCTGACTTTGCTGCAGCCTGGAATTGAACTACTGGTTTCGTCTGGTCAGAGGAGAACTGGCCACCCAACTGAGCCTGGTTTCTCCCAAGGTTTTTCTCTCCATTCTGTCACCGATGGAGTTTCGGTTCCCTGCCGCTGTCGCCTCTGGCTTGCTTAGTTGGGGTCACTTCATCTACAGCGATATCGTTCACTTGATTGCAAATAAATGCACAGACACTATTTAACTGAACAGAGATGACATAACTGAATTCAATGATGAACTGCCTTTAACTATCATTTTGCAATATTCCTATCATTACACACTGTTTTCCTAATGAATGTTGTTCAGTTGCTTTGACGCAATGTATTTTGTTTAAAGCGCTATATAAATAAAGGTGACTTGACTTAAAACCCACATAAACAGTTTTTTACAATTGTATATTATATTATATACAGTCGTGGCCAAAAGTTTTGAGAATTACATAAATATTGGAAATTGGAAAAGTTGCTGATTAAGTTTTTATAATAGCAATTTGCATATACTCCAGAATCTTATGAAGAGTGATCAGATGAATTGCATAATCCTTCTTTGCCATGAAAATTAACTTAATCCCAAAAAACCTTCCACTGCATTTCATTGCTGTCATTAAAGGACCTGCTGAGATCATTTCAGTAATCGTCTTGTTAACTCAGGTGAGAATGTTGACGAGCACAAGGCTGGAGATCATTATGTCAGTCTGATTGGGTTAGAATGGCAGACGTGACATGTTAAAAGGAGGGTGATGCTTGAAATCATTGTTCTTCCATTGTTAACCATGGTGACCTGCAAAGAAACGCGTGCAGCCATCATTGCATTGCATAAAAATGGCTTCACAGGCAAGGATATTGTGGCTACTAAGATTGCACCTAAATCAACAATTTATAGGATCATCAAGAACTTCAAGGAAAGAGGTTCAATTCTTGTAAAGAAGGCTTCAGGGCATCCAAGAAAGTCCAGCAAGCGCCAGGATCGTCTGCTAAAGAGGATTCAGCTGCGGGATCGGAGTGCCACCAGTGCAGAGCTTGCTCAGGAATGGCAGCAGGCAGGTGTGAGCGCATCTGCATGCACAGTGAGGCCAAGACGTCTGGAAGATGACCTGGTGACAAGAAGGACAGCAAAGAAGCCACTTGTCTCCAAAAAAAACATCAGGGACAGATTGATCTTCTGCATGAAAGTATAGTGAATGGACTGCTGAGGACTTGGGCAAAGTCATATTCTCCGATGAAGCCCCTTTCCCATTGTTTGGGGCATCTGGAAAAAGGCTTGTCTGGAGAAGAAAAGGTGAGCGCTACCATCAGTCCTGTGTCATGCCAACAGTAAAGCATCCTGACACCATTCGTGTGTGGGGTTGCTTCTCATCCAAGGGAGTGGGCTCACACACAATTCTGCCCAAAAACACAGCCATGAATAAAGAATGGTACCAAAACACCCTCCAACAGCAACTTCTTCCAACAATCCAACAACAGTTTGGTGAAGAACAATGCATTTTCCAGCACGATGGAGCACCGTGCCATAAGGCAAAAGTGATAACTAAGTGGCTCGGGGACCAGAATGTTGAAATTTTGGGTCCATGGCCTGGAAACTCTCCATATCTTAATCCCATTGAGAACTTGTGGTCAATCCTCAAGAGGCAGGTGGACAAACAAAAACCCACTAATTCTGACAAACTCCAAGAAGTGATTATGAAAGAATGGGTTGCTATCAGTCAGGATTTGGCCCAGAAGTTGATTGAGAGCATGCCCAGTCGAATTGCAGAGGTCCTGAAAAAGAAGGGCCAACACTGCAAATACTGACTCTTTGCATAAATGTCATGTAATTGTCGATAAAAGCCTTTGAAACGTATGAAGTGCTTGTAATTATATTTCAGTACATCACAGAAACAACTGAAACAAAGATCTAAAAGCAGTTTAGCAGCAAACTTTTTGAAAACTAATATTTATGTAATTCTCAAAACTTTTGGCCAAGACAGTACAAATGACTAACCTCTGATTTAGAAAAAATGAATTAATTTCCTGCAGTCTATTGGTGAAAGGAAGTCTTTGAGGTCATCTGATGTTAAATATTGGAGGTCATCGTCTGTTTTCACACCAATTCTAGTCAATTCTGATATCAGGTGGTTAAGTTGATCATCATCCAGCATTGGGAGAACACCTCTAATGACGGCTTCCATCTTTTAGCTTCTTACCTAAGACAAACATAGTGGTGAAGTGCAACAAAATTAGCATCAAATCGTTTGTATATTGCCAGAGGGTAATAGTCAGCTAGATTCTCTGCATTTACACATACATAATGGGGACTTGACTCTTGTTGCAGAAAGTGTACACCCAGATCAACAACTGGCACTGATTTACACTTTTCAACAACAAAGAATAATTTTGAGAAGTGTATCAGAATCATTTCAATTTTTGCGAATGTGTATACATCATCAGTTTGATCTACCACAACAACCATTGATGGCTGGTACTTGGTTCCTTTGTATATAGCAGTTAATGTTACAAAGGTGGAGTCATGAATGCCTTGCATCCTTACAGCTTCCTGAATGTGGGTGTTGTATAAGTGACTGCGAAACTAATCTGCTTCACCTACTTGCACTTTTGGAGGAAAGATGGAGCCATTACTCAAATAGGCTTGCAATAGCTGATGTCTTTCAGCTAGTGTACTCCCAAGGTTTTTGAAATTTCATAATTTTCTTGCACATTGTTTAAAATATGTGTGCTTGCTTTCAAACCGCAAAGTCCATAGTCTTATCAGTGGTCCGAATTTAAGTGTGAGTTCAGGGTAGTGAAGTAAAAAATTATGTTTTGGTTTCAGTGGTGCATCTGGAAACAAGGTAGCTCTTAAGTGCACATATTCTTCAGTCAGACATTTCATTTAGGCTACTTGATCATGATTAATTTTTGGTGCACATATCATTTCAACAAGCTCCCTTAACTTCAAGCACAACTGTCAAATTTAATCATCAAGTGGATTTTTTTTATTCGATCCCCAATTAGTAATGGGAGCAATCGAAGCAGACACCAGTTCTGAGCTGCATGTCCTGTCAACTTTCCACCATCAGGTTTTATTTCACATGGCTTATTATTCATGTCACTTCCACATAACTTAAAGCTAGATATGTTTCTGTTCAGCTGAACATAACTGAAGTGTTTCCCTACAGCGACAAGCTGTTTTATGTACAAAGCCAGATCTGTTGAAACAACTCCTTCAAAAAGATCATGTGCCAAACACGGAGGAAGCCCAGGATCACAAACATGAAAGTGTTTTAGGCAGTTGAACACAGAGTCAAACTTGACACCATCACACATTTATTGCCCTTCAAACATTGCCACACTGTTTTGGTAGCTCTGTTTTGTTCTTGTTGGACCTAAGTCTGTGCCCTTGCTTTCAAACGTGTCTGTTTATAAGACAGTAACGGCAGAAATTTCAACTCTTACTGAAATTCTCAGTAAACTCTCCGATGCTATATGACCCCAAATTATCTCTAACAATGGCAATCACTGCTCCCCTCACTGTCTCTCCATTCTCCAGTACAATTCCACATTCCTCCATGTCCTTGAGATCACACAAAAGAGGTGTGAAAACTTGTTGCTGCCCAAAAAACTTAAAATCTTCCTCTCTACAAAGCATGACCAATTGCATAGGATCAATAGATGATCTATTATGGGGACAGATTTCTGAAAGTATCAAGTACACAGCAACTAGTTTGTGTGTTTTTTCTTCCAGAGCCAAGCGGATTAACTACCTTGAATGCATCTTGATAGAAAATTAGAGACACCACTGATGAAGACTCTTTAAAAAGAGTGTTTTCTTTAAAATTTCTCCCATCCCTTATATCCTCAGGTACATGGGGATTTTGTGATATTTGTTCCTTGGCCTTATAATACTGCTCTTTAACAGATCCATTGTTCAGAAATGCCTTCAGAGTGTCTTTTACTGGTATGTACTGACAAAAGCGCTCTTTCCCTGATGCATCACAGCCTAGGTACACCTGCACAGGCTCCACATAATTGAGATGTTTTTTGAAAAAGGTCTGACTTAAAATATCCCTCATTATACATCTTAAGTAAGTTTTCTTTAGATAACCCACTTATTATTTCATTTATTTGACAGTCTGGAATTTTTAGTTTTGTCAATTCTTCATTAACTTTGGACAATGTATGCGTCATGCTATTTGTATGCACCTCCATGAACTCATCAATTAAAATCTGAATTGTTGTAGCTGGCAGAATCATTTTTGACTGCATCCTCAAATAAAATAAAGCCAAATTTGTCAGAAATTTGTCTGTCAAGCTGAATGGCTGAACTACTGTCTTGAAATTCCACATCATCAAAGCCTTCAGTATTCACATCTGGCACAGCAACAGAAATCTCAGTGATATCTGCACAAACAGATTTCTCTAAATCGTTTTTATGTTGTCTACTGAGGTGTGCTGAAAATGACGACTTTTTTGAAAATATTTTTTACAGCCAGTAATTGGACATTCAATTTTTTTGCCATCTCGAATATGCCATTTTAGATGTTCACAAAGACTGGCGAATTTGGTGGACACGAATGCACAGCCTTCAACACTGCATCTAGAATTCAGATCGTGCTGTTCTGATCCGTTCGGTTTTTTTGCAGACTTTCTGTGTTTGCGGTAAATGTGAGACTGAAGGGCGGAGAGGCTTTGGAAAGTGCATGGGCATTCAGGAACTGCACACGAAAACCTGAAGTTCGCCGTGTTTTTATGCCCTTTGGCATGATTAATAAAGGCGTATAATGTCTCCACAGAGACGCCACAGTGTTTGCACAAGAACATTGCGGGTTTTACTCTAGCACAATATGCATTACGAGCATTTATATGGGGTAATCAGTTGTCAAGCGATAATAGTGGGAAAAAAACCGATTGACTTGAAACTAAATCCACGAAAGCTTTGTTGTTCGGCCAACAGTTCACATGAACACTCACCAGCTCCTGGCATGGTCAAACCCCAGGCAGAGACCCGTTAATTTCCATATTTTGACGGTGAAACGTTCAGAAAAGGGAAAGGAGAGAAATGTGAATGTTTGCACAGTTTCACCACAACTCTTTCTAGCTCTCTTCACAGCATAAATGTGAAGTGAATGCGCGCCATTAAGTGGCAGCATTTAATTTTTAAAAATGTTATTAATTATTTTTTTTTTTAGTTAAACCAAAGAAATAATATATGTAAAGTAAAAGGAGGAATATTTGTACACACCTTAGCATCTGACTGGTTTTTCTCGCATCTGTGTGTCTTCCTTTTCTTCTTTCTCCAAGCGGGAAATAAAAGCTTTTCTGTGATTGGTCAGGTTCCGCGCTCATTTTTTATTTTATTTTTATACTGTATTTAGATTTACAGTAAATTAAAGATACTGTATTTTAGTGGCGCCAAGAGGATATTTCCCAAAATGTAACTTTAAAATACAGTAACATGCTGTATAACTGTCCTACAGTAAAATACAGTTAATTTTACAGAAATTTCGGTGAAGAGAAGCATCGGTGTAGAGAAATTTATTTAAAGTTTGTTTTGCCCTCTGCTTTTCATTTCAACTTAATTTATTTTATGATATCCTATCCTCATGTGGATAAACATTTTTGCTAAATGTCTAGAGAACATACTGAATTGTATTTTTGAAATCAACTTAAAATATGACAATGGTTAAAATAAATAATTAAATAAAGCTCAGCGATGTTTGCTCTTTAAATCTTTTTGTAACGAAATATTTTTCACCCAAGTAACACCACAGCATCATCGAGCGATCAGCCATGGCTCCTGTAATATATTATTTAGCTGTAATAACATGATTCTTGTGAAGGCCTATATTCAATACAAGTGAAACAACGAGCACAGTGAATAAATATTCACTAGTGGGTCTATCAGCCAATAATTCAATAATTAACTTAACATTTTATTTCTGACAATGTACTGCTTGTATAATGTTTGCTTTATATGCACATTGAAATACATTTCAGAAGCCTCCATTAAATTGATCATTAACATTCTTTGAAAAAATCTAACTTCCTATTTAAAATCATGTAATGACAAATGTATCACATTGCACTACTTTATTACAACATTAATGATAATAAATGCTATGGTCAGGCAGGTTTGTTCAGCCACGAGAAGCGGATGTCTCGGATCACAGGATCTCAAGGCCATGACAGATTAAGTAAACCGAACATGTCCCCTCCTGGTCACCGTAGATTACCAATTATTTCTCACAATTTTTAGTATTTGTACAATTTCCTGTATTTTTATTTTATTTTTTACATCAAGAGTATTCTAATTAGCAATTCATTTAATTTGGAAGTGGATTTATTAAATATGACAGTATGAATGAAAGTTTCTTAATTCACAAGATCCATTAAGACATAAACCTAACTTTATATTAATTGTCCATCAAAACAGCATTTTGAGATTTGAGAAGTGCATCTCCTGTGATTCATCAAAGCCACCAGCATTGTAAAGGAAACAGGTCAATTTAGCTCAAAGGGAATCATTTAAGATTTTAAAGGGAATTTGAACAGAATCACTGTTTCACGGCTGATCACTGAGACGCCCTGCGATTCACTGAATGAGCCGTATAACATCAAATCTGCGCTGGATATTAATATCCAAACTATAGTGAAAACACTATCAATTAGCACAGTAACAAGATCGGCAGTTTAAGACATTAACTTGTAAGCACAAAACACAAGATACTTCTCTTTTCAATATGAATAAGGCTTTATTACATAAATCTAAGACATATAAACTAATCTAACACATAAACGCACGCACGCACATTCACACAAGTTGCAGGAAGATCGAAAGTTAGGGAAAGATGAGTTTAAGAGAATGGAAATATGGAATCCCAAGTTTACAGCAATATGTGAAATTGAATATACATGAACAGCCATCAATCACTTAATTAACCATCGCATTGAGTTCCTCAATGAGGTTAAAATTATATTAGATACACCAGCACAAATGTCTGAAGGTACATTGCCTGTGTTCTCTTTGTTGTCATCGAAAGGGGGTTTCCGATGTTGCTGATTGTCTGGAAGTTCAGTAGTCGCTGAAGTGACGTCTTGGGAAGCCCGTGGTTGGGCGTTGGCTGAAGACGCGGAGTTGTGTGGCTGGTTGAAGTTGAACTCGACGTTACAAAACTTAACTCAGAACACGAAACTCTCAAACGGAAAAGAAAAGAAGTAAAGTTTGACGAGACTATAGGTGGTGTTTCTTCTCATCGTGGCTAAGTAGCAGCAGGCGTGCAGGCTGAAGCACGCTGGAACCGCGCTCAAAGAACAGTGATGACTAAAAGCATGGCTAAAAGCTAAAGCTAAGAAGCAAAGCAACAAGCTAAAAGCAGGCATGACTGATAGCAGAAGCAAGGCTAAAACTAAAAGCATACATGACTAATAGCAGAGCAAAGCTAGAAGCTAAAAGCAAACATGACTAATAGCAGAGCAAAGCTAGAAGCTAAAAGCATACATGACTGATAGCAGAAGCAAGGCTAAAACTAAAAGCATACATGACTAATAGCAGAGCAAAGCTAGAAGCTAAAAGCAAACATGACTAATAGCAGAAGCTAAGAAGCAAGCTAAAAGCTAAAAGCCGGATTTTATGGTGTCCTGGGTATTTAAACTGGCCTGTTGTCCACACCTCAAATGTTGTCTTGACCAATCAGATATAGTCTTGGCTCGGGGGTATCATAAATCATATGTTATCTTATCAAGCACATGGTCTGAATTTTCCCGCTCTTGCAGGGTATAATTTTGGACATGACTCCTATAACAAGAATATGATACATTTGACCAATAACTGATGGTCAGGACTATTTCAAGCAAGCAGATTCGATTCCATAGATACTAGACATGACTATGTATCCTTAAGCTATCCCATAGTTATTAAAAGACATACACAATAAGTGATTATAACATGATAGTCAAATGTGTGGGTTACACATAAATGAATATGGAGTAAAGCGATGGACTGATATTCATTTATAAGTCTTTTTGAGTTCATTTTCGTCCAAATATATATATATATATGTAGAAAAGACAGTTTTCTGTGCCATTATCTGACAAAGATTTCTGTGGAGACCAGAGGCTCAAAGCCCCTTCCCCCTTAGGAATTTCAGTCTGGTTCTGCTGGGTGGGGAAGTCAAAGGATCTTGTGTAGTACTCTCATGGGTTTACACATGATGTCCGGCGTTGCCTATCAATTACGAACAACAAATTTGACAATCTCTTCTCCGAATGGAAATTGTTAATAATTGTTCTAGTGGTGTTAATGTTGAAAGCTGTTCTGTGAAAGCGTTGGTTGGTTGGTTGGTTATTTTGCTTGGGACTTGTGGCACAGAATGTTTTATGACTTCCTGTTGCCTTACTGAGGAATTCAGCTCATGTTTCAACCACAGTCCAACCTAATCGACTCTTTAATTTGTCTGATTCGAGTCAGATCCGCTACAGCATCAAGGCTCAAATTAATGCATGACTCATACAAACTGCAGGTAATGTTTGTATGACTCTGATAAAATCATGAGATAATTATTCCTTAACGAAATAATCTCTAAATGAGGTGGTGTCTATTATTATAGTTTATGCAACATTTTAAGTGTAAGAAAGTAGCAATGGCTGGGACAGACTTTCAGATGCAATCAAATCCTGTTTATGTGAGATTAGCCTGATCCCGAGCAGGTTTGAGCTGACGGACCTGTTGCTATCACAGCAAGCTTCAGAGAACTTAACGCTCCTGGAACATGTCAAATCCCCAACAATAATATAGAGCATAAGAACAGGCCCCTGATCAAACACAACTGAATCAGCAAACATCAGGGGCCCGTTCTTCGTACGTCGCTTATTACATCCGAGATCAAATGACACATCCAAGATGATATCATCGTGCTAATCATGATCCGGCTAATTTGGTTCTTTGAACACACCTGTTGTGTATGATTAGTATCGCTGGATTGAGTTATCTGAGATAATTGTGCGTTCATGTGTTGGCTTTAAAGGGGATATGTATCGATACTCGAAACCATGATCAGCGGTGCAGCGATTGGCTGGTGGCAAGATGGCAATGTAATGACATCATATAATTTAAAACGACACCCGACGAAAAACTTGACAAATTTCTGGACTTTTATAAGGAAACAGCCAAGCAAACAAAACTACATAAATGATTCGCAATTTATAATAGTTGTGCAGTCTTTACATTTTTATTTCAATGTAGAAATTATCTATTCATTTAATTTTATATTTGGACAGATTAGTTACGTGACAGCATTAATGAAAGTTTCTTAAGGGTCAATATCATGTTATCTGCATCTCCTGCGCTCCATCAAGCCACTCTTATAATAGCAGTCATCACTCAAAATAATGCACGACTCTATTATCTGTATAGCATGTGTGTAAGACTCTAATACAATTATGAAGTAATACCTTTATGACAAATAAATATTTCAGTGAGTAAAACTGGCTTTGTCTATAGTAGGCTGTTATGGACTACACAGCATTTTTATATTATTTTTAAATAATTTTTTAAATGATTATTATTTTAAATTATTGTCCCTGGATCAGTACGATACACTTGTAATAAAGTGGCGGTGGTAGCAGACATATTTTGAGTATCAGTTCTGGTTGAAAAGAAGCGATCTAATCCTGTTTACATGAAATAAGCTGCTCCCGAGCAGGTTTAAGCTTACGGACCTGTTGCTATGACAGCAGCTCTGGGATGAGCTTCGAAGAACCAAACGATCCAAGATCACGACAAATCGTCAACAATCAAATCCAGCTAACTGAGTTAGCGACGTACGAAGAACGGGCCTCAGGAGCACTTGATGATTACAGACAGAACTTCCTGCAGAGTTTAGCTCCAACCGTAAGTAAATACAGCTTAACTTGTTATTTGAGGTATAATTAGGGTGACCAGACATCCCGAAAAATTCGGGACAGTCCCGAAATCTAAACTGTTGTCTCGAATCCCAAATCTGGCCCTAATTGTCCCGAAAATTATACAAAAGCAAAATCTTGAGTAGTTATTGTCTAATAAACATTAAAAACTGTCTGCGGAGGTTGAGTCGTCCTGCAACCAGCCCCCGCCAGCTGCTCTTTGGCTGCAGCATCTTTTTTCTAAGTTCTAAAAAAATACCGTAGGCGGCTCGAATTTAGATATTCATTTATCGAATTAATCTATATGAACAAAGACAATACGACCTTTTTGTCCCCTTTTTGTTTTAAAGCTTGATGAAGAGAGCGCAAGTTGCTGCAGCTGCGAGGAGGACAGTGATGCACGCATACAGGAGTGATTGACAGCTCGCTTAGCGTTAGCGTTACAGAAAGGTCTGATTTACGCACTGTTACAACAGTCATTGTTTATTTTTTTCTTTTTACAATGACATTTTAATTAATGATTTTAATGTTGTTGTTTCTTGTGGCAGACTAAAGAGTAATGACAGACGGTTGATCTTTGAATAAAAATGAGTTTAGTTAAGGCTTGAAATTCATTATCTTTTATTATAGGCTACGAAGTCTAATATCATAAGCCCCCCATCCCGTCACCCAAGACCGCAGACCCAATTTTGCATTATAGCTGTCACCTAAATGAACAATTACAGTTGTTTTTATGACTGTAAGTCATTCTCCTCAAATGCTACTGACGTTAGAAAAGTGTATAACAATATCACATGTAACTTTAGAGACGGTCTCTAAATTTGAGACTCTCGAATGTCCAACGTCAAGCCAACTTTATACTGTTTTTTTTTTTTTTTTTTTTTTTAACTTTACTTTCTTTAGTTTTCTTTTCTCTGCGCCGGATTGGTGATGTCCTTTACCCGGGCATAGATGTCCATCCATCAATTATGAACATTCAGCCACAAACATGAGGTGCAAGCGGTCGCGAGCGTGGATGGGAGAATGGCGCATGTGTTTTTTTGAGCAACTGGGATGGTGCCCCCTCTGGGAGTTGGTGCCCTACGCAGACTGTGTACTCTGTGTGTAGGGAGCGACGGTACTGCTGCCACCACACAATCAGACTTGAGCACCTCTTTTTACTTAGAGATCATTCTGATGTTAAATGCAGATTTAAAATCATAACAAGAAATAGTTTAATATATAAACTATTTTTAAAATCAAATTTTGACATGCTAACAATGCTTTGGAAAAATAACAGTTAATCTTAAAAATAAAGCATTTACATAAACCCAAATAGGAAATAACACAGTAATTGAATAAGCACGTTTCCTAAACTCCTAAAACATTGCTGTCTCATATTTTAGAGCAGTCTGCAATTTATAAAAGAAATTAATCAAATCTGTGTGAGAAAATATTCACATGTAAGTCCCTTTGAAATCATTAACATTTTCAGAAGTAACTGTAATTTAATTACACATTTCTTTCTCAGTAACTGTAACTGATAACAGCTACATTTATTTTGTAATTAAATGACATGATTCTGTTACATGTAACTACTCCCTTGTGCTGTTTTTTTTTACCCCCATGTCGTCCCAAACCTGTGAAAGCTCCGTTCATCTTCGGAACAAAATTTAAGATATTTTGGATGAAAACTGGGAGTCTTGTGACTGTCCCATAAACTGCCAAGTAAAGCCTGGCTCACATTACAGGATTTTTAGCCCTATTTAGCCCAGATTTTCCCCTCCTAAGAATCGGAGCAAACATCTTGTCGAGCACCTCGGTCTGTCCCAATGTCCAGCACAGGTTATTTGGTAGTGTGAGGAGTTCACCGATCGAATCTCGCACCTCCCGATCTGCTCGCACGCAAATCGGGGCAGCCCCGATTATTATCAAACATGTTTTTAAAAACAGCTGATGTACTGCTTCATTGGATAGTGGAGATGGAGGAGACTGTTTCTTGACATTTTGTAGTAACACAACTGTCTGTATAATGTGTCAAAAGTGCATCAGAACCGTAAGGAGAAAGAGAAGCACTGGAGTATAATCGCCTCAGTTTTAAATGCACCAGCTGAGTGCACAAAGCTAGCACGCAAAATAAAAATTCTGTGATGATCTGCTGCGTGAGATCACTTGAGGCGCTCCCTCTGGCATGATAATCTTAATGATATCTGGCAGTGTGTGATGTGCCACGATGTTCAAATCTTGTAGATAATCTGCAAAGATTCTCCTGATGTGTGTGCTGCAACCAGATTTCAAAATTGTTTATGACTTTAAAACTCCTGCAGTGTGAGCCAGGCTTAAGTTACACTGTCAAGATCCAGAAGTATGAAAAGCATCATCAGAATAGTCCATCTGCCATCAGTGATTCAACCGTAATGTTATGAAGCATCGAGAATACTGTTTGTACGTGAAGAAAACAAAAATAACTTTATTCAACAATTCCTTTGTCAACAGTCTGCTCTGTGTATCTCCACATCACTCAAACGGCCTGTGCTCTTCTGTGTTAGGTGGCCACAAGGATGCGCGGATTTCTTTCAAAATTAAGGCATAAATACACATAGAAACAGCGCATCCTTCCTTGTGGCGCGGATGATACAGAAGAGCATATTCAGCATACAGTGATATGGAGAGACACAGAGGAGATTGTTGACAGAAATTGTTGAATAAAGTCGTTATTTTAATTTTGTGTACAAAAAGGGTTCCCGTCCCTACATAACGTTACAGTTGAACCACTAATGGCAGATTAACTATTCTGATGATGTCTTTCATACTTTTCAGTTATTTATTTAGCAGTCTATGGGACAGTCACAAGCCTCCCAGTTTTCATCCAAAATATCTTACATTGTGTTCCGAAGACGAACATTTTGGGGTGGAGTATCCCTTTAAAGCTTAATAATCACTCAATCAACTAATTTTCTCATTAACTTTTCACTGCTTCTGTGTTACTTTTTTAAGTTATATAAACACTGGGAGGGTTAGTTTAACACTAAAAAGTATTAAACTAGTTTAAAAGTATTAAAAGTTATATAAATACACAGTGCACGGTGGACAGGAGTGAGTGTCCAGCAGAGTCCGGTTTGGTTAATGTTGTGCTAAAGGCCCCTGGAGCTCAGGAAGCGCAGCATGGGGCCCGGCAGCGGCAGTGACTCCACACATCTCAGTCTCTGTGGCCCCAGCTGCTCTCGGATCCTCAGCCGACAGAGATGCGTCAGGCCTCGTGGAGACGCTGTGGAGACATAAACGTCACACGGATCCTGCTCAGTATGCAGACACACAACTACATCACACCAACAAACACAACACTCTTCCCTCTGGAGCTGACCACGACGAGCTGGTGTTCAATCACCTTTAATATGCACACGACAAGTAACTCCAATTTCTGGATGACTGACAGGCTAATAAAAGCCAAACAGATATTATGAAAAATTAAGTTAACAAATTTCTTAAATAAAAACAAAATCCTCATTTGAAATTTAAAGTTGAAACACTGAAATTGTCTTTTGTGTAAAAAACAAAGCATGAACATTTATATTATACTCTAGCAGTCAAAGGTTTTTGAACAGTAAGGTTTATATTGTTTTTTAAAGTCTATTCTGCTAACCAAGACTTCATTTATTTGATCCAAAGTATAGCAAAAACATTTTTTTATATTTTTTACTATTTAAAATAACTTTTATATTTGAATACATTTTAAATGTATTCCTGTGATAAAAAGCATTTATCAGGGGCCAAGCACCGAAGGTATTTTCGCTATTTTCAATTGTTCGAAAAACCTACTTTTTCAAACTCGTCCTAGACGGTTAGTCCGATTTTTTACCAAAATTGGCTCAGATCATCTTCAGACCATGCTGGCAAAAAGTTATGGAATTCAAGTTGATTCGTCCAACCGTTCTCGAATGACACATGAACAAATATGACGAAAAGCATGCAAAAATGCATGTGAGGCTCTATCTCGGCAACGGTTTGGCATATTGAGATCAAACTTGGTGTGTGTTATAACAAGCATGACCTGAGACTACCTGCAGTGGCCGGTGCAGTGCCACCTAGTGGTCAGGAGATATGAAAAATGCATAAATATTTTTTTATCTAATAGTTCGGCCAAAATTACACAACTGGTCTCTTTAGATTCAGTGGGTAATGCGGAGTCGAATGATATGCAGAATGATATTGCCATGTCAGCCATTTTAGGTGTCGGTCATTTTGAATTATGTTCTAAAATGCTGTATTTTTTGAATGCATTATCGTATCGTTACAAAAAATTATTACAAAAATATTCAGCTTCATGCCCTGATGCTACTCAAAAAAGTTTGGGGGCAGTGCCCCCTTGTGGTCAAAAGTTATCATGAAATATAAATAAATTCTAATAACTTTTGAAAAAATTAGGCTATTGAAATGAAAGTGGTCTCTCTATATTCTTTGGGTCATGTCGAGAGCATCGATACCAATTATGCCAAAAATGGCCATACTTCCTGTCCGCCATTTTAATTAATGTTGAAAACCTAGTTTTTCAAACTCCTCCTAGACCGTTAGACCGGTTTTCACCAAATTTTTACGCGGATCATCTTCAGACCCCACTGGCGAAAAGTTATTGTTGTGTCGATATACGAAACGGTTCTCATTTAGTGCATCAACGAATTTGCTGGAAAGATTCCAAAATGCATTTGAGGCTGTATCTTTGCAAAACTTTGACATATTTGCACCAAACTTTGTAAGTGTCATTGTCACCCCACACAGACCATGCCACATCAGTTTGGTAACAGCGCCACCTATTGGTCAAGAGTAATAAACAATCAATAACCATTAATAATTATCAATAACCATTAATAATAAAAATCGAGTCAGATTATCTTCAGACTGTCCTGAGAAAAAGTTATGGATTTTGTGTTGATAAACAAAACAGTTTTCGCCGTGACGACTTTTAGGCATGATGTCAAAATGACACTTGAGGCTGTATCTCTGCAATGCTTTGACATACTGACGCCAAACTTTGTGTGTGCCATTGTCACCTCACACAAAACACAACAAAATGATTTGATTATATCGCTACCTGTTGCTCAAGAGTCGTAAGCCATTTAATCATATTACTAATGGCTATATTTATGATTTTTCAGCGATTTCAATTACAATCATCCTGAAATTACTGTAATTGCTCATTGTTGCATTTGGTGTGATGCTCCATGCCATGCTTAGCTCCTCAATTCGAAATTGCTGCTTGCAGCTATGTTTATTATTATTATTATTATTATTATTATTATTATTTTTATTATGTTGAAAACAGTCACTTTGGAGAAAAGGATCTGCTAAATAAATAAATGTAAATGAATAGGAAGTTCAGAGGACAGCATTTATCTGAAATAAAAATGTCTTCGTCACCAGTTTTGATCAATTTAAAGCATCCTTGCTAAATAAAAGAATGACACTGACTCCAAGCTTTTGAATGGTGTAGTGTATCATGCTTATCTTTGGATCTTTATATTCATCAAATAATCCTGAAAAAAGGTACTCAAATGTGTTAAATACCAATGATAATAATAATCAGAAATGTTTCTTGAGCAGTAAATCATCATATTATTCTGATTTCTGAAGATCGTGTGACACTGAAGACTGGAGGAATGATGCTGAAAATACAGCGGAGCATCACAGAAATACATTACACTTTAACACAGATTCACACAGAAAACAGGTGTCAGATTGTCATAATATTTCATAATTTTAATGATTTTGCTGTATTTTAGATGAAACAAATGCAGGCTTGGTAAACAGAAGAGATTTCTGTAAAAACAAAAACTTTTGACTGGTAGTGTAAAAGTGTCACTGTTTGTTGAAATAGTTCAAAGGGCAGGCAGATAATCATAGTGATGCCAGCATCTGTGCATTTCTGCTATGGTTTTACTGGTGAATGTGTTGTGGCTCCTCATGCAAACAGATGCTTGTGAACTCACATGTTTTCTCCTTAATGCTCGTCCACTCCGGTTGGTCCAGAAGGAGATCTCTGATCCTGCTGCAGAGCTGAACGTTTCCTACATAGTCCAGCAGCAAATCGATGAGCCGCCCGGCTGTGTGTCTCCAGCAGGAGGACCAGATCCAGTCACAGAACTGAAAGTGAACCGATCGACACGGACAGCTTCAGAAGCTAAAACACACTACATACAGGGAACGCTCTGTGTATGCATAATGTTCTAACCATGAAATATATATATATATATATATATATATATAATTTTTTTTGTTTTGTTTTTACAACCCGAATTCCGGAAAAGTTGGGACGTTTTTTAAATTTTAATAAAATGAAAACGAAAGGAATTTCAAATCACATGAGCCAATATTTTATTCACAATAGAACATAGATAACATAGCAAATGTTTAAACTGAGAAAGTTTACAATTTTATGCACAAAATGAGCTCATTTCAATTTTGATTTCTGCTACAGGTCTCAAAATAGTTGGGACGGGGCATGTTTACCATGGTGTAGCATCTCCTTTTCTTTTCAAAACAGTTTGAAGACGTCTGGGCATTGAGGCTATGAGTTGCTGGAGTTTTGCTGTTGGAATTTGGTCCCATTCTTGCCTTATATAGATTTCCAGCTGCTGAAGAGTTCGTGGTCGTCTTTGACGTATTTTTCGTTTAATGATGCGCCAAATGTTCTCTATAGGTGAAAGATCTGGACTGCAGGCAGGCCAGGTTAGCACCCGGACTCTTCTACGACGAAGCCATGCTGTTGTTATAGCTGCAGTATGTGGTTTTGCATTGTCCTGCTGAAATAAACAAGGCCTTCCCTGAAATAGATGTTGTTTGGAGGGAAGCATATGTTGCTCTAAAACCTTTATATATCTTTCAGCATTCACAGAGCCTTCCAAAACATGCAAGCTGCCCATACCGTATGCACTTATGCACCCCCATACCATCAGAGATGCTGGCTTTTGAACTGAACGCTGATAACATGCTGGAAGGTCTCCCTCCTCTTTAGCCCGGAGGACACGGTGTCCGTGATTTCTAACAAGAATGTCAAATTTGGACTCGTCTGACCATAAAACACTATTCCACTTTGAAATAGTCCATTTTAAATGAGCCTTGGCCCACAGGACACGACGGCGCTTCTGGACCATGTTCACATATGGCTTCCTTTTTGCATGATAGAGCTTTAGTTAGCATCTGCTGATGGCACGGCGGATTGTGTTTACCGACAGTGGTTTCTGAAAGTATTCCTGGGCCCATTTAGTAATGTCATTGACACAATCATGCCGATGAGTGATGCAGTGTCGTCTGAGAGCCCGAAGACCACGGGCATCCAATAAAGGTCTCCGGCCTTGTCCCTTACACACAGAGATTTCTCCAGTTTCTCTGAATCTTTTGATGATGTTATGCACTGTAGATGATCAGATTTGCAAAGCCTTTGCAATTTGACGTTGAGGAACATTGTTTTTAAAGTTTTCCACAATTTTTTTTACGCAGTCTTTCACAGATTGGAGAGCCTCTGCCCATCTTTACTTCTGAGAGACTCTGCTTCTCTAAGACAAAGCTTTTATAGCTAATCATGTTACAGACCTGATATCAATTAACTTAATTAATCACTAGATGTTCTCCCAGCTGAATCTTTTCAAAACTGCTTGCTTTTTTAGCCATTTGTTGCCCCCGTGCCAACTTTTTTGAGACCTGTAGCAGGCATTACATTTTAAATGAGCTAATTAAGTGGATAAAATTGTAAACTTTCTCAGTTTAAACATTTGCTACGTTATCTATGTTCTATTGGGAATAAAATATTGGCTCATGTGTTTTGAAATTCCTTTAGTTTTCATTTTATTAAAACTTAAAAAACGTCCCAACTTTTCCGGAATTCGGGTTGTAATACATGAAATAACATGAAAAAACAGCACATCATTAACTACCTTGAAGCCAGCCCTTTTAATAACCCTGTTGCAATATATTGTATTTGTTTCTCGAAATAACAATGAAATATGTAGAAATGAATTGTTGCCATCTGGGTTAATAGGTCAGACAGCACAGAATCAGCACCTTTACCTGTGCGTGAGCAGTGCTGGTGTGTCTCTGGTGCAGGTGAGTTCTGAGGGGAGCGTGCTGCTCGCTGTGGTGTGTGTCGCAGGTAAAGCAGGCTCGAGCGTCGCAGCCGTGCTCCAGCAGCAGGGCCACGGTCTCCAGACAGCCGTGACGCGCCGCTAGCAGCAGCGGGCTGCAGGGGTCAGTGTTGGGGTCAGCTCCGGCCCTCAGCAGAGCGGCGGCGGCCCCTGTGTTCCTGGCAGCAACGGCGCAGTATAGAGCCGAAACACACCGGTTCTGGAACCCAGCAGAGCGCTCCTGAGAGAGTTTGCAGTTGATGTCGAATCCCGACTCGATCAGCAGACTCAGAATGGCCCGCTGGTCATGCTCCGCCGCCAGATGAAGCGGAGAGATACCGCTCCGCCGGACCCTCGCCCGGCTGCTGACCGGAAGCAGTGAGGAAACTATCCTGAAAACACATCATTTCACAGATTATCCTACAAATCAATCATTCATCAACACACTATAAAATGTCTTAAAGAAATTGTTCACAAAAAAAAATAAAAATAAAATGTAAATAAGAATGAGTTTGTTTTTTCATCAGATTTGAATTTGAATTCATAATTCACAATAATCCACAGCACTCCAGTCCATCAGATAACATCTGAAGTCCATAATCCATAACACTTCCTTCAGTGAAAGAGTGTTCTGTTCTGAATCAGGAGAGAAATCTGCACAGGTCAAGCAGCGTTTAAACAGCTCTAAACTAATATGTGACTGGATTTTGATGTGAAAGACAACATTATTTTTTATTGGATTCTAGTTAAAAATGTCGTAATTATGGATTTGTTTCTTACAAGCACACAGCTTTTGGCTTCTTAAATCATGTGGATTATTGTGAATGTATTTATCAGCTGTTTGGACTCTCATTCTGACGGCACCCATTCACTGCAGAGCATCCATTGATGAGACACTGATGCAGTGCTACATTTCTACAAACCTGATTCCAAAAAAGTTGGGACACTGTACAAATTGTGAGTAAAAAAGGAATAGAATAATTTACAAATCTCATAAACTTATATTTTATTCACAATAGAATATAGATAACATATCAAATGTTGAAAGTGAGACATTGTCATGCCAAATATTGGCTCATTTTGGATTTCATGAGAGCTACACATTCCAAAAAAGTTGGGACAGGTAGCAATAAGAGACTTATTGCTTAATGATTGGGTATAAAAAGAGCCTCTCAGAGTGGCAGTGTCTCTCAGAAGTCAAGATGGGCAGAGGATCACCAATTCCCCCAATGCTGCGGTGAAAAATAGTGGAGCAACATCACAAAAGAGTTTCTCAGAGAAAAATTGCAAAGAGTTTGAAGTTATCATCATCTACAGTACAGTGTAAAATATCATCAACAGATTCAGAGAATCTGGAACAATCTCTGTGTAAGGGTCAAGGCTGGAAACCATACTGGATGCCCGTGATCTTCAGGCCCTTAGCATCACTGCAACACATACAGGAATGCTACTGTAATGGAAATCACAACATGGGCTCAGGAATACTTCCAGAAAACATTGTCAGTGAACACAATCCACCGTGCCATTCACCATTGCCGGCTAAAACTCTATAGGTAAAAAAAGAAGCCATATATTAACATGATCCAGAAGCGCAGGTGTTTTCTCTGGGCCAAGGCTCATTTAAAATGGACTGTGGCAAAGTGGAAAACTGTTCTGTGGTCAGACGAATAAAAATTTGAAGTTCTTTATGGAAAACTGGGACGCCATGGTGATCACATCTTCATCAGGTTCTCATGTGTGACTGAGCTGTAGGTTTAAACACAGCTGTGGACTGCAGTAATCAGCTGCCGTGTGTCGGAGGTGTCAGATCACAGATCATTAGTTCTCTAGATTAGACTGGACTCTTACTCTTTGTGTCCATGCTGGCTGGCGATGTGCAGTGGCAGAAGGCCGGTGTGGGTGGCTTTGTTGGCGTCTGCGTGATGTCTGAGCAGAAGCTTCACTGTGTGTGTGTGACCGTGTCTGCAGGCCTCAGTTAAAGCAGTGTTTCCGTCACACGTCTGAGCGTTCACATCAGCACCTGACGGGACAAACACAACCAATCTAGTGTTTCTGCTCTTCTGCTTTACAAACACATTCCTCCATACTTTGAAATAAATGTCTTATAAACATAAATGATTTCTAGTTTTGTGTTTTATATCTACTATTCTCGCGGCTCTCTGAAATCATCTAAATCTTTTTTGCTTGGTCTTTGTTTTTAGTTAGCTATCATATTCATTTATTTATTCGTGTCATGGTATTTAAATGTAAAATTATCGATGGATCAAACGGATAAGAAACTCTAATCACGCTGACTGAAGAAAAAACACTGATGACTGTATTTGGCGTAGAGTAGCATGTTTGTGTAAAAAAATCACCATCAGAGGGAAAACAGACATCTGACATGTCTAAAAATAGCTGTTGTTGGAGAATAGTTTATCACACAGCTCTCACTACAAAAAGCACAGATTGCATTTAAGTTTTTTAAAAACATTCACAGGACAACAAAGTGACCAGCCACTTCTACAGATACTAAAAGATGATCCCAAATGACTGCATGTTAGAGAGAGTCTGAATATATATAATAAACCCGGTGCTCAGTACCGTTGCGGATCAGGTGAGCGAGCGCTTCTGTGCGTCCGTGTCGAGCCGCTTCTATCGCAGGTGTGACGTGGTCAGCGTTGCGGGCGTCTACAGCGGCTCTGGCCCTCAGGAGCGTCTCACAGAGCTCAGTGTTGTCTCGTCTCGCTGCTTCATGCAGCGCGGTCCAGCCGTGATAACAGCGCTGATTCACGGCCGCACCGAACGCCAGCAGCAGCTTCACCGTGCTCACACTCTCCTGCTCACACGCTAAACACCAGACACACACAAGAAGAAGAAGAAGGAGATTAACAACACTTACTGAACTCAGCTCCATAAAATGTGTTTCATAGGATGGAAATGTGCTGAAGATGTGCTCCCCCTCTGGAGAAGACAACAGCTGAAACAAATCCAGCATTAAGATGCTTTTAACTCAAATATGAGTCTATAATCCATAATAACACTTCCTCCAGTGAAGAAGTGTTCTGGTCTGAATCAGGAGAGAAATCTGCACAGATCAAGCAGCGTTTAAACAGCTCTAAACAAATATGTGAGAGACAACAGGAGACTTTCTCACTGGAGGAAGTGTTATTATGGATTATGAGTTAAAATCATCTTAATGCTGGATTTGTTTCATCTTGTGTCTTCTCCAGATGTTCACTGATGGACTGGAGTGCTGTGGATTATTGTGATGTTTTTATCAGCTGTTTGGACTCTCTTTCTGACGGCAACCAATTAACTGCAGAGCATCCATTGATGACACACTGATGCAGTGCTATATTTCTCCAGATCTGATGAAGAAACAAACTCATCCTGATCTTGGATGATCTGAGAGTGAACACATCTTCAGCACATTTTTATTTGACACTGTTCTTGAACTAAACTGAGGTGAATATCAACACTCTTGTGTTTAGTGTAGAGTGAAGGTACCTTTATAAAGAGGCGTCTCTTTGTTCTTGTTGCTGATGTCGGGGTCGGCTCCTGCCTCCAGAAGAGTCCTCACACACTCCAGGTGTGTGCCCTGGACGGCGAGCAGCAGCGGCGTCTGCTCCTGTAGCGTGCGCTTGTCCACACACACGCCACCATCTGTCACACAGCACAGGAACACACTTCATTACTGCAGCTGACCAATACTGACTAACACTATTAAACACTTATGAGCCAAGCCAAAGCACAGGAGTATCTCAACTCGTTCAACCAGTTTTTATTTGGGAATTTCTTCCGAAAGATTTGAGACAAATCCCTCCAGCTGTCAGCGCTCTGTGTAGGACAGGTGTGTCCAGAGCTCTCACCTGTCAGTAGAGTCCTCAGGCAGCGCATCTGGCCGCGGTGAGCCGCTTCATGCAGAGCCGTCCAGTCATCTTCACTCAGGCTCTGCACATGTGCTCTTCTCACAGAAGAGCTGACTCTGGAGGAGAATCCACGGGACAAAATCAGTGTGTGTCAGGGCTAGTTGTCACATGGGGATGTTACCACAAGCTCTGACTGTCTCATAAACGTTTGTTTTCTCTTGCAGTGCTTTTTTAAAAAAGGTCTTAAATTGAAATATGTTTTGTCAGTTTGGATTTTGATAACTAACCCCAATCGCACAAATGACCATCGCCGTGTCTGTGTGCGTATACAGTGTGTGTTTATAAAGAGACATTTCAAACTCAACCCACAAAGACTGACTGAAGAAAAGTGTGACAACCAGCCCAGGGCTCGTTAAAGCAATGACAGCTGAAGATCACACAGACACAAATCCCACACCTGTCTTAAACTGAGCGCATTCACTCGAGATGTATTAATGGTTAATGTTAATGGACAGCGATAGTAAACACACACACTCACTGTGACGGCTCGGTCTCGTCCCGGTTCGCAGCTCCACCAGATGATGATGTTTTCTGAGGCGAGTTTGGTTTTGTGTTTCTAGATCGAAATAATGCGATATATTCGGCGTAAGAGAAGCGTCTCATCCTGTTATTGTCACACAGACAAAGACGCTCGTGCCGCGCGCGCCTGCGAGTGTGTGTGTGGACGTCAGTGAATGAACACACACACACACACACACACACACGAGAGAGCACTCAGCTGTTCGCTGGGTTAATTTTAGGTTGGTCTTGACACGTGAGGACTGGAGTTTACCTTATTTGTCTAGCCCCTCGACCAGCTCGGAGTGGAATTACTGAGGAATGAGGCTCTGTTGTCATGGCCTGCAGTCAAATGCCTGGGACTTTTGTTTAGCTTCCTTACAAGCTTTCCTCAGAAACGATTAAAGAGCTACACAAGAAGTGACTCTTCCAGTTAAGTGCGAGGGGCAGATTCTCTCTCATTCCTGACATGAATAACACTGATATCTGTGTAACTGTTTTGAGTTCAGTTACTGTCATGCATCAGATGAGGACTATGCTGGTATTCAGAGCGGGGTCAAGTTGGTTTTGTTTTCGATATTCGTGACACATTCAGCGGTAAACGCCAATAACTCCAAAACGAATTGACCTAAAAAATCTGAGCAGTGTGACCGCCAAAAGGGCAAAGTTGATCATGTTTCACATCCTTCTTTTTCTATATTTTCCCTCGATATAATAAGCACGGCCCCGTACAAGCCGTCGCAATGTGCAGAAAGCCGGGAGGGAACGCTCTCAGCAGAGCCTTCAGTTAGGGACCGTGGGGAAAGTGCAAACTTTCTTCGTTTTTTGCTGTAGCTCAGTATGTGTTTTTGTAATAGCTTTTTAGTTAAAGGGCATTTAGACATGAAACCAGTGTTAATCAAAAGTGGGGGACAGTGGACATTTTTAACAACCTTTCTTTTTACCACTACTGGTAGAAAAGGGAATTGCATGTCCAAAATTAACCTTATTTTTGTAATAACTTTCTACAGCAGGAAGATAGAGACATGAAACCAGTGTCAATCAATGGAGGGAGAGAGTGGACATTTTTCACAATTTTCTTTCTTTACCCCAAGTGGCTGAATAGGGAATTGCATGTCCAAAAATAACATTATTTTTGTAATAACTTTCTTCGGCAGGAAGATATAGAGATGAAACCAGTATCACTCAATAGAGGGAGAGAGTGGACATTTTTCACATCCTTTCATTTTACCCCAAGTGGCTGATTAGTGAATTGCATGTCCAAAATTAACCTTTTTTTGTAATAACATTCTTAAGCAGGGAGACAGAGACATGAAACCAGTGTCAATCTATAGAGGGGGACAATGGACATTTTTCACAACCTTTCTTTTTACCCCTACTGGTATAAAAGGGAATTGTATGTCCAAAATTAACCTTCTCTTTGTAATAACTTTCTATAGCAGGGACACAGAGACATGAAACCACTGTCAATCTATAGAGAGAGAGAGTGGATATTTTTCACATCCTTTTATTTTACCCCAAGTGGCTGATTAGGGAATTGCATGTCCAAAATTAACCTTTTTTGTAATAACTTTCTACGGCAGTGAGACAGATACATGAAACCAGCGTCAATCAATAGTGGGGGACAGTGGACATTTTTCACAACCTTTTTTTTTTACCCCTATTGGTAGAAAAGGGAATTGCATGTCCAAAATTAACCTTCTTTTTGTAATTACTTTCTACAGCAGTGACACAAAGACATGAAACCACTTCAAATCAATAGAGGGAGAGAGTGGACATTTTTCAAAACCTTTCTTTTTACCCCTACTGGTAGAAAAACCTTCTTTTTGTAGTAACTTTCTTCAGCAGGAAGATAGAGACATGAGACCCGTGGCAATCAATAAAGGGGACAGTGGACATTTTTCACAACCTTTCTTTTAACTCCTACTGGTAGAAAAGGGAATTGCATGTCCAAAATTAACATTCTTTTTGTAATAAATTTCTACAGCAGGAAGATAGAGACATGAAACCAGTGTGAATCAATAGAAGGAGAGAGTGGACATTTTTCACTTCCTTTCATTTTACCCCAAGTGGCTGATTAGGGAATTGCATGTCCAAAATTAACCTCCTTTTTGTAATAACTTTCTACAGCAGGGAGACAGAGACATGAAACCACTGTCAATCAATAGAGGGAGAGAGTGGACATTTTTTATAACCTTTCTTTTAACCCCCACTGGTATAAAAGGGAATTGCATGTCCTAAATTAACCTTCTTTTTGTAATAACTTTCTACAGCAGGGACACAGAGACATGAAACCAGTGTCAATCAATAGAGGGAAAGAGTGGACATTTTTCACAACCTTTCATTTTACCCCTAGTAGCTGATTAGGGAAATGCATGTTAAAAATATCCTTTTTGTAATAACTTTCTACAGCAGGGAGACAGAGACATGAAACAAGTGTCAATCAGTAGAGGGGGAGAGTTGACATTTTTCACAACCTTTCATTTTACCCCAAGTGGCTGATAAGGGAATTGCATGTCCAAAATTATCCTCCTTTTTGTAATAACTTTCTACAGCAGGGAGACAGAGACATGAAACCTGTGTCAATCTATAGAGGGGGACAGTGGACATTTTTCACAACCTTTCTTTTTATCCCTACTACTAGGAAAGGGAATTGCATGTCCAAAATTAACCCCCTTTTTGCAATAACTTTCTACAGCAGGAAGATAGACACATTAAACCAGTGTCAATCAATAGAAGGAGAGAGTGGATATTTTTCACATCCTTTCATTTTACCCCAAGTGGCTGATTAGGGAATTGCATGTCCAAAATTAACCTTCTTTTTGTAATAACTTTCTGCAGCAGTGAGACAGAGACATGAACCAGTTTCAATCAATAGAGGGAGAGAGTGGACATTTTTCACAACCTTTCCTTTTACCCCTACTGCTAGGAAAAGGAATTGCATGTCCAAAATTAAACTTCTTTTTGTAATAACTTTCTACAGCAGGAAGACAGACACATGAAACCAGTGTCAATCAATAGAAGGAGAGAGTTGATATTTTTCACATCCTTTGATTTTACCCCAAGTGGCTGATAAGGGAATTGCATGTCCAAAATTAACCTTCGTTTTGTAATAACTTTCTACAGCAAAGAGACAGATACATGAAACCAGTGTCAATCAATAGTGGGGGACAGTGGACATTTTTCACAACCTTTCTTTTTACCCCTGCTGGTAGAAAAGGGAACTGCATATCCAAAATTAACTTTCTTTTTGTAATAACTTTCTACTGTAGGGAGACAGAGACATGAAACCACTGTCAATCAATAGAACGAGAGAGTGGACATTTTTCACAACCTTTCTTTTTACCCCTACTGGTAAAAAAGGGAATTGCATGTCCAATTTAACCTTCGTTTTATAATAACTTTCTACAGCAGTGAGACAGAGACATGAAACCTGTGTCAATCAATAAAGGGGACCAGTGGACATTTTTCACAACCTTGCTTTTTGCCCCTACTGGTAGAAAAGGGAATTGCATGTCCAAAATTAACTTCCTTTTTGTAATAACTTTCTATAGCAGTGAGACAGAGACATGAAACCAGTGTGAATCAATAAAGGGGGACAGTGGACATTTTTCACAACCTTTTTTTTTACCCTTACTGGTAAAAAAAATAGAATTGCATGTCCAAATTTAACTTCCTTTTTGTAATAACTTTCTATAGCAGTGAGACAGAGACATGAAACCAGTGTGAATCAATAAAGGGGGACAGTGGACATTTTTCACAACCTTTTTTTTACCCTTACTGGTAAAAAAATAGAATTGCATGTCCAAATTTAACTTTCTTTTTGTAATAACTTTCTACAGCAGGTAGACAGGGACATGAAACCACTGTCAATCAATAGAAGGAGAGAGTGGACATTTTTCACAACCTTTCTTTTTACCCCTACTGGTAGAAAAGGGAATTGGATGTCCAAAATTAACCTTCTTTTTGTAATAACTTTCTACAGCAGGGAGACAGAGACATGAAACCAATGTCTATCAATAGAGGGAGACAGTGGACATTTTTCACTACCTTTCATTTTACCCCAAGTGGCTGATTAGGGAACTGCATTTCCAAAATTAACCTTCATTTTGTAATTGCTTTCTACAGCAAAGAGACAGATACATGAAACCAGCGTCAATCAATAGAGGGGGACAGTGGACATTTTTCACAACCTTTCTTTTTACCCCTACTGGTAGAAAAGGGAATTGCATGTCCAAAATTAACCTCCTTTTTGTAATAACTTTCTACAGCAGGGAGACAGAGACATGAAACCACTGTCAATCAATAGAGGGAGAGAGTGGACATTTTTTATAACCTTTCTTTTAACCCCCACTGGTAGGAAAGGGAATTTCATGTACAAAAATTAACCTTCTTTTTGTAATAACTTTTTTTAAGCAGGGAGACAGAGACATGAAACCAGTGTCAATCTATAGAGGGGGACAGTGGACATTTTTCACAACCTTTCATTTTACCCCTACTGGTAGGAAAGGGAATTGCATGTCCAAAATTAACCTTCTTTTTGTAATAACTTTCTTAAGCAGGGAGACAGAGACATGAAACCAGTGTCAATCTATAGAGGGGGACAGTGGACATTTTTTCGTATGACTCGTGCGTTATATTCTGAGGCTTCACAATGGAGTTCAGATGTCCTGAATAATTATTTTGGTAGTAACTTTCTACAGCAGGAAGATGAAGAGACAGAGACATGAAACCAGTGTCAATCAATAGAGGGAGAGAGTGGACATTTTTCACAACCTTTTATTTTAACCTTTCAGTGGCTGATTAGAGAATTGCATGTTCAAAATAAAAATAAAATTTTTTTGCTTGTGTTCATGTGAAGAAAGAAAGTCATAAAAATCTGGGATGACAGAGGTCAGTAAATGGTGATAGAATTTTCATTTATGGGTGAACTATCCCTTTGAAGATGTCAGGGCGTGGTAGAAACGGAGCAGTGGAAAGAACAGGGTCTGGGTCCAAGTGCAGGGAAGAAATTACTTTTTAATAAATGAGAACTAAAAGGCCAACAAGGCAAAACAAAACAGAAACAAATCACGGAGACAAGAGCAGACGCAGCCAAGATGCAAAAACACGAGTATCCAGGAACACTTACAAATCACAATTTACATTACACAATTAATACAGCCTGACAGAGTGGTGTGAGAGTGGAGAATATATACTCATTGACAATGGGCACCAGGTGTGTGTGTAAGTGTGTGAGTGGATGAAACAGCTGTGCAGAGTGAAGGTAATGAGTCCGGGAACAATTGAGAAACAAAGGTGGAGCAACTAAACAATAATGAGGTAACAAGATGGGTGGGGTCAAAAAAAGACAGGAGAGAGCACATGGCACCAAACAAACACAACACTCACAGAAGACAGTGACAGAAAGAAACAAGACTGTGACAGAAGAGCAAGATGTGATAGAGAGGCTAGAAATATATTCCAAACAGAAAACAAGAATGTGTTCAATTAATGAGGAGAGTCATAGAATTAATACATACAAAATTTTTAAAGTCCACTTTATTTGTGTTGTCTATTCAGCGTCACTGTCTAAAAGGACAATTAATCTTTACAATTTTTATTTTGGGCATTTATTCAGTAGTTTTTCCTAGCAAATATTGATAAATTGTTATTTGGGACTAATTAGATTAATGAGAAAAAAAATCCCACAAAAATATTAATAGTATTTAAATTCTCATCACAGATTTTATTTGCACTATTTTGTGCATTCAGTTTATCATAGCTAATGGCTCTATCAAAACAGAACAAATAATGAATAAACTTTTTTTGTGGGGGAAACGCAACTTTGCTACCTCAATATGCTCCCTCAGATTTGATGGTGAACTTTTGAAGCCAGACATTTACCTGACAAAAGTAATAATTAAAGTAGAAATGTGTGTGTTTGATGCATGAAAACAATGATTATTAGTTCCCACGTCAGGCACACACGTTTGACTTTCTGTTTACCATATTTAATGTGCATAAGATAAAATAAAAATATAATGTACTTTTCAAGATTAAATAAAATTGTAAGGAGTAAAAAGCACTGTTTTTTTCCACAGAAATGTAAACGAGTAAAAGTACAAGTAGTCAGTTTAAAATGTATTTGAGTAAAGTACAAATCCCCCAAAATAATCCTTAAGTACAGTAATCAAGTAAAATGACTCAAGTATTTTACACCTCTGTTAATATGTGCTTACTACTAATAAATGGCTAATATTCTATAAATATGCATACTTATAAGCAACTGGTTAATAGACCCTGAAATATAGTGTTACTAATTATTTTAATTAATTACATGTATTTAATTTGCATGAGTGAATAGTTATTTTATTTGATTGTGGTTTGGTTACTACATATTACTAATAAAGTGTTTTCACTTGAAACATCGTGATGGTAGTTCTTAAGATCTTAAACTTTTAAAGAACCTTATATTTTGTAGTTTCACACTGAAGCTAGGTTGTAGAAAAAGGTGCACATAGGAGAAGATTCAGAAGGTATTTATTCCACATGACATAGGAAAAGGGTATCCACAGATAGCAGTCATGAGGTCGAAAACATTACCCGACAAAATCAAACTAAAAGGACAAGAACGTAACTAGACAGAACAAATGAAATAATTAGCAACACCACAGGTGAACTTATGTAATCAAAATGTGAGACAAAATATAGGTCAAATGACAAACTATGAAAGACAGACTGAGTCCAAACTAACAAATTGTGATAAGTAGAGTTAAGAGTTCATTATGCTTACAAAAACATAAAGGATAGACATAAACCATACACTGTTGACACAATGACAGGAGTTTTGTGTAAATATACAAAGTATATGCCAGGTGCATGTGGATGGGATTAACTCCACAAATTCCAAGTATTTGTTATTATTATACTTCACCATCATGTTGCTTTACTTCACTTCACTACATATAGCACAATCCTTGTCAACAGTGTATGGTTTTATGTCTATGCAATTACAAATAAAGGTACCTGAAAAAAAATGTTATGAGACAACATTAAAATACATCTTTCTGATTTAGTGGATAGAACATGCTATCCACTTATAAAGAACACTGTTATATGTACCTATTTTATATTTATGATGGTATTTAGATTTATTTAGATGGTGGAGTCAGAATTTGGCATAAACAGAATGAGAACATGGATCCATCATGCCTTGTTACCACTGTGCAGGCTGGTGGTGGTGGTGTAATGGTGTGGGGGATGTTTTCTTGGCACACTTTAGGCCCCTTAGTGCCAATTGGGCATCGTTTAAATGCCATGACCTACCTGAGCATTGTTTCTGACCATGTCCATTCCTTTATGACCACCATGTACCCATCCACTGCTGGTTACTTCCAGTAGGATAATGCACCATGTCACAAAGCTCGAACAATGACATGACAATGAGTTCACTGTACTAAAATGGCCCCAAAGTCACCAGATCTCAACCAAATAGAGCATCTTTGGGATGTGGTGGAACGGGAGCTTCGTGCCCTGTATGTGCATCCCACAAATCTCTAAGATGCTATCCTATCAATATGGGCCAACATTTCTAAAGAATGCTTTCAGCACCTTATTGAATCAATGCAACATAGAATTAAGGCAGTTCTGAAGGCGAAAGGGGGTCAAACACAGTATTAGTATGGTGTTCCTAATAATCCTTCAGGTTAGTGTATGTCTGTCTGTCTATCTGTTTGTCGATACACTGGTCGGTCTGTCTGTCTGTCTGACCAAATGGTTAAAATAAAACTTTGATTTGTGATATTGTATTTTCAGTATTTAACCCCAAACAGCATTGCTCCCTGTGTGGAAAAGAGTGTCCAGTTGGAAGCATGGCTCCTTCATTGAGAAATTAGTAATTAGTGAAGTGACATGACATTCAGCCCATACTCAGAATTTGTGCTCTGCATTTAACCCATCCAAAGTGCACACACACACACCATGAACACACACCGGAGCAGTGGGCAGCCATTTATGCTGCAGCGCCCGGGGAGCAGTTGGGACTAGGCCACAACTTCCCCATGAAGGTGAGGTATTATACAATCTGTAGAGCTGACATGTTAAATTATTTCAACTAAATAGATAATTATTATGCCGATAATTAGTATGCAGTTGATACAGAAATGACTTTACATCAAATATTAAGTAGTATTTTGTATTAGGTCAATACAGATCAAAAGGTTTTATTATTTTTACTGTTTGTTCAATTGTCTATATTTCAATTTGATGATTTTAAGCTGAAATTACAATTAATATCTTAATAATGGAGTAATAAAAGAATGAATTACAGTTTATTTTTAACTTAATATGTTGTTACGCTGTCTGGTCTCTGTTTCCCTGAGTCTCCACTAGTGGTCTCACTTCCCCATAGGCACCTCACCGCAGGCACTACAATTCCCACAAAGCCTTGTCCCTTCATCACAGTAATTGCACTCCTGTTAATTGCACTCAGGTGTCTTCACTTGATAGTCATTACCCTGCCTATATTAACCGGTCTGTTTCTGTTTGTTTTCATGGAGTCCTTTCTTTCCGTCACCCAGTTTCCTCGCCTTCCGAGTTTCAAGTTCTATTCCTGTTCCTATTCCTGTTTGTTTGTTTTGATGGATTTTTAGTTTTGACCCCTACTTTTTGGATTCTGAATTTGGATTACCCATTAAACTCACAGTGCGTTTGGATCTCTCGTCTCCTGTGTTTCCCTGGTTTCCCGAACGTAACATATGTTCAATATAATTAAAAATTAAGTTTACTTGTGACAATTATTATTTCCACTAGATTCAGTGCAGCAACTGTAAAAAATGGTACCACTCTGTCTGTCTCGGAATGAATTAAAAAGAGGTACAAAAATGGAAGACGAGAAAGTGATTGTGTGTTTTCTATAAGTAAAAAGTACTTTACAAGTGTAGGTGTTAAAATATATTGTTTACTCTTGAATGTTTTTTTGTTGTTGTTTTTGTTTTGATCAGCTCCTTATAAATGTTAAAATCAGTAAATTTTAAAATCAGTATAAATTTTTGATCAGTGTATAAATACCAGTTCAGTCAAAAAGGCTATTGTACTGTTGGCTGTTGTCGTTTCAAATTAGTTTACAGTATTAACAGGATAATTCTGCATTACATAAATTTCGTAATTGTCATGATGTAAATAAGGTACAATTTGTAAATGCAACTACCTTGTGCAACAGTAAGGATTAAATGTGAGGTTGTGTAAGTTGATCACTGTCCGCCTCTATTAACTGACAGTGCTTTTACATCTCCCTGGTGGAAAATGCCATTACTAAATTAAAGTACAAAATGCTTCAAGCTGCAATGACGAGCCCAAGTCACTAGTGCAACCACCATCCTCTAGTGTCATTGGGAAAGAGGTGTGCATGCATTGATATTAACCGTTTGGCAGTCTGGTTTACAGCAGGTTACAGGGTTACAGCAATGAAATGGTTAAACACCATGCACACAGACAACAAAATATAAACCTTTAATAATGGTTTACAATAAGGTTTAAAGGAACACTCCCCTTTTTTGGAAATATGCTCATTCTCCAACTCCCCCAGAGTTAATAAGTTGAGTTTTACTGCAGTGATATCACTGCAACTGCTGCGCTCATGTTATGGCTGCACCGTTCCTTGATTATTACACCGGAATGAGTATAGTTTTTAATCATATCGGCCTAGAAAATCACAACTTGACATTTTCCACCGGTCTTAGTACACAATATAACTACAAAAGAGGAAATTTTTAAATAGGAAAAATATCCATACTCTTTGGTCATTTCTGAATGCCATGCTGCTGGTCTCAAAAACCTGAGATCGGCTGAATGGATTAAAAAATGGTATGAACTGGGAGTTTGAGAATGAGCCCATTTCCAAAAAAGTGGAATGTTCCTTTAATATGTTAACAATACTTAACTGTGCATGTTAACTTGAACAATATGTTTTATAGTATTAATTCTATAATTACATACTAAAAATACATTATTAACTTTCAGTTGTGTATCTGTTAACATCAGTTAATGTACCGTGGATCAAGAAAAATAAATCAAGTAACATTAAAACATTAAAAGATTGATAAATGCTCCAAAAATATATATTGTTCATATTCAGTTAATGTATAGTAATGCATTAAATAGTGTTAACAAATTAGACCTATTTTTTAAAATACTACCAAAACTTGTAATTATGTAAAAACATTATTTAAATTATTTTAATGATCTAGTAGTGCAGTAATAATACTATACTTACAGTACATACTAACATAATTTATGTATTTGTTGGTCATTGTATCTTCTAGAATCCATCTAGTGAACAACTACAGTATCACAGCCTTCATCTGTCAACTAAAATGTCTGATATGAATATGAGCAGCACAGAATTGGTGCCAAGTAATGTCCCAAAACCAAAAAACAATTGAAAAATGCATTTAAGTATTCAAACATTAGATATTTACCAAGATCCTTGTGTTATTTATTTAAACCCCCCATAAAATGTAAAATATCAGTAAACTTAAAACTGTATCATAATTATAATTTTTTGGGTACTTTCCAATGGCTGGTGGCTGCCCCGAACCGTAACCTCTAAATTTCATGTTATAAAATAATTTTTAAATGTTAAATAATTTTTTTTTTAAATAGTGATGTTCGAATATATATATATATATATATATATATATATATATATATATATATGTGTGTGTGTGTGTGTGTGTGTGTGTGTGTGTTTATCTTTCATATTTTATTTGTAAATTTGCAAATGTTTTGCTGTATTGGCCGAGATTGATTTTAACTACACCCCTACATTTATGAACAGGAAATATTAATGTGTCCCTCTCTCTTACATAGCTACATTTTAAATAGATATGTCCCATAAGTTTGAGGCACATGATTTCAAAATCTTAAAATCTGTGTGTAACTTTAATGTTACTGCCAAACACCTGTTTTTCTCCAATTAAGCTCTTTTTTGGTTTTTATTCAATAGCTTTTAGCTTTTATATGTGTTAGACTTTAAATATTGTAAAATGTTAATAGTTATTGATTTACTTCTAAAAACCTTTTAATAAAATAGAAAAAAAGAGTAATGTATATATATATATAATAAATAAATGATAATAAATAAATTAATTAATAAAATAAATGTACTATAGATAATAAATAAATAAATACAAATAATGTTGTGTTGCAAAAAAAAAAACTACTAAAAGTAAATGAATAAAACTAAATAAAAATTTCTGTCGTAATGTTAAAGTATGTTTTGATCAACCGGTATGTTGAAACAAAACTGTTGAAGAAAAGTCATTTTTCTTTCCTACCAGTAGGGCTAAAAAGAAAGGTTTTGAAAAATGTCCACTGTCCCCCTCTATTGATTGACACTGGTTCCATGTCTCTGTCTCCCTGCTGTAGAAAGTTATTACAGAAAGAAGGTTAATTTTGGACATGCAGTTCCCTAATCAGCCACTTGGGGTAAAATGAAAGGTTGTGAAAAATTTCCACTCTCTCCCTCTATTGATTGACAGTAGTTTAATGTATCTGTCTCCCTGCTGTAGAAAGTTATTACAAAAAGAAGGATCAATTTGGACATGCAATTCCCGTTTCTACCAGTAGGGGTAAAAAGAAAGGTTGTGAAAAATGTCCACTGTCCCCCTCTATTGATTGACACTGGTTTCATGTCTCTGTCTCCCTGCTGTAGAAAGTTATTACAAAAAGAAGGTTACATTTGGACATGCAATTCCCTTTTCTACCAGTAGGGGTTCTACCAGTAGGGGTAAAAAGAAAGGTTGTGAAAAATGTCCACTGTCCCCCTCTATTGATTGACACTGGTTTCATGTCTCTGACTCACTGCTGTAGAAAGTTATTACAAAAAGGAGGTTAATTTTGGACATGCAGTTCCCTAATCAGCCACTTGGGGTAAAATAAAAGGTTGTGAAAAATGTCCACTGTCTCCCTCTATTGATAGACACTGGTTTCATGTCTCTGTCTCCCTGCTGTAGAAAGTTATTACAAAAAGAAAGTTAAATTTGGACATGCAATTCCCTTTTCTACCAGTAGGGGAAAAAAGCAAGGTTGTGAAAAATGTCTACTGTCCCCCTTTATTGATTGACACAGGTTTCATGTCTCTGTCTCACTGCTGTAGAAAGTTATTACAAAAAGAAGGTTAAATTTGGACATGCGATTCCCTTTTTACCAGTAGGGCTAAAAAGAAAGGTTGTGAAAAATGTCCACTGTCCCCCTCTATTGATTGACACTGGTTTCATGTCTCTGTCTCCCTGCTGTAGAAAGTTATTACAAAAAGAAAGCTTATTTTGGACATCCAATTCCCTTTTCTACCAGTAGGGGTAAAAAGAAAGGTTGTGAAAAATGTCCACTCTCGCGTTCTATTGATTGACAGTGGTTTCATGTCTCTGTCTCCCTGCTATAGAAAGTTATTACAAAAAGAAGGTTAATTTTGGACATGCAGTTCCCTTTTCTACCAGCAGGGGTAAAAAGAAAGGTTGTGAAAAATGTCCACTTTCCCCCTCTATTGATTGACACTGGTTTCATGTCTCTGTCTCACTGCTGTAGAAAGTTATTACAAAAAGAAGGTTAATTTTGGACATGCAATTCCCTCTTCTAACAGTAGGGGTAAAAAGAAAGGTTGTGAAAAATGTCCTCTCTCCCCCTCTATTGATTTGAACTGGTTTCATGTCTCTGTGTCCCTGCTGTAGAACGTTATTACAAAAGAAGGTTAATTTTGGACACTCAATTCCCTTTTCTACCAGTAGGGGTAAAAAGGTTGTGAAAAATGTCCACTCTCTCTCTCCACTGATTTGACTCTGGATTCATGTCTCTGTCTCCCTGCTGTAGAAAGTTATTACAAAAAGGGTATTTTGGACATGCAATTCCCTAATCAGCCACTTGGGGTAAAAAGAAATGGAGTGAAAAATTTCCACTCTCTCTCTCTACTGATTCGCACTGGTTTCATGTCTCTGTCTCCCTGCTTAAGAAAGTTATTACAAAAAGGCAGTTAATTTTGGACATGCAATTCCCTAATCAGCCACTAGGGGTAAAATTTAAGGTTGTTAAAAATGTCCACTCTCTCCCTTTATTGATTTGAACTGGTTTCATGTCTCTGTGTCCCTGCTGTAGAACGTTATTACAAAAAGAAGGTTAATTTTGGACATGGAATTCCCTTTTCTACCAGTAGGGGTAAAAGGAAAGGTTGTGAAAAATGTCCACTGTCCCTCACTATTGATTGACACTGGTTTCATGTCTCTGTCTCACTGCTGTAGAAAGTTATTACAAAAAGAAGGTTAATTTTGGACATGCAGTTCCCTAATCAGCCACTTAGGGTACAATGAAAGGTTGTGAAAAATGTCCACTCTCTCCCTGAATTGATTGACAGTGGTTTAATGTCTCTGTCTCCCTGCTGTAGAAAGATATTACAAAAAGAAGGTTAAATTTGGACATGCAATTCCCTTTTCTACCAGTAGGGGCAAAAAAGAGGTTGTGAAAAACGTCCACGGTACCCCACTATTGATTGACACT